>NW_020449352.1:600544-720789 GCF_003343035.1 Apteryx rowi | reverse complement strand
AGGGGGCCCGAGGCGGCGCCGGGAAGGCAGCGCGGCCGCTCGCGGCTCGCGACGTGCGACGCCGAGCGCGGGCATCGCTCCCTCCGGCGTCGCTGCGGCAGGAGCCGAAACGCGGCTCCCGGGCCGGGGCAGAGCCCCGCCGCGGCGACTCGCGGCCCCGTCTCGCCGCGGTCTGACCCCGCTGCAGCTGCCCCGTGTCGGAGCCGGCCCCGCGCCCGGGCAGCCGGAGCCCTGGGCAAGAGGCTGCAGGACCTGCTGCTGCGCTCGGGGCCCGCGACAGTAGCTTCACTTCACCCCACTGCAGAAGTCTCAGGGTKAGAGATCGAAGATGGAGTTAGTCGTCCCAGATTTTGCATAGTCAACAGGCAGAAATAAGCACCTCTGTGGGGCAATACTTCTATTTTTGATGCCTGTCTGAGGATGAGGAGTCATCTTCTGAAGATACTGATTTCTCTACCCAGACTAAMAAAGGATTTTAGTATAAGGGGCCCAGCAGTCTAATTTTTAGATACTTAAATCGTGAGACATTAATCCTTTCCCTAATGAACATATTTGCTTTTAGTGGAAGAAGGGGTGAATACCAGATCTATGATATTTTGTCTCAGAATTTTCTTCTATCACCCATATGTGATTGCAGCAACACCTTCTCTTAAATCTTTTAGGATATATTTAATGTTATTTTTCCATCAAAACTGATTTAGATTATCCTTTGGAACATTAGGAAGAAAGGAGGTGTGCTTAGCTTCCAAGTTTGGATTATTGAATATGTTTTAGTAGAAATACTATTGACAAAATATGTGAAAATACAGTAAAATTTCCTGTTACATGAATGTAGACAGCAATGATAGGCTATAATTCAGATCAGATATAGTTACTAAAACCAATGTGAGCAGAAAATGTTGTAATATAGCATATTCTTGTAACATGATTGTCTTTTACAAAGTCAGAATTTGAAAAGAGAAGAAAAAAATGCCAGTTTCATTTTGATCGTGTAAACCTTTTCTGAGGTGACCTCTTAGATTTTGAAAGGTTCATTCTCAAACAATTATGCATGTCCACTGTCTCAGCCCCAGAGAGACGCCAAGTCAAATGAATGCAGCTTTTAAAAACAGTATTAGGGTGCCTGGTAAAAATTTTTCCAGTTCCTTTCTAATGGAAGAACAGCTATACTGGTTGAAAGACAGTGAACATGTAGTTCAAGAAAGTAGAGGATAAGTAATGTAACACTTCCATAACCTATGATCTAAACAATTTCCCTTTCAGCAGCAGTGAGCAGGCCTGATAACTAAATGAACTACTATGCAAGGTGCCAAACTTGTCCCCAGGAAACTAACTCTAGGGTTACACCAAAGGTGAATTTGACCTGTGGGACTTTTCCAGCGCCTGAGATTACAGTAATCAGCACTTCTATTATCAGGTTATTGTGTCAGCATTAGAAGTGCTATGGGTAATGCATCCACAAAGCTGAAACAGACAATAGGGAAGGAACCTTCACAATTAATGAGGAACTAATTTAATAAAGGCAGTGAAAAGAAACAGTGATGGATGTTTAAAGGGCAGAGGGAAGAAGAGACTGCAAAGGGTCGTTGCAGCCTTCTGCTCTTCAAATTTATCTGCTTGATGACCTATTTGATATATTCATTAACACAGATTATCTACTGAACTGCCTCRGTTCATATTTAATAGTAATTAAATAGTAATACAATCTGAGTCTGCATTTCTTGTCTTGTTTTATGATGCTAAGTCTCCCTATACAAGGTTCAGGTGGCATTTAGAGCCCTACAAAGTCCTGGTAGTTAGATCTGATGGCCATATCAGAAGATGCATATGTTTCAAAGACAAGAACCTCAAGTCAATATGTTAAATCAGATTTCCAAATTGATCAAAGACATTTAAAACAGCCTGATCTTAAAAATGTTGAGTATCCATGAACATACTGTAAATAAAGCTTTTTTTTATCTCTGATGATGAGAAAGCTTTTGTTTTCTAGAGTATATAAGAAGTTTGAACATAAGTGCTGAGATCCCATACAATAACTAGCATAGCCCTAACCCTGAACAAGTGTTATAGTTGTAGTAGCCGAACAGATGGGTAAGCACATCTGCAGATGTGACAGATCCCATGAGATGCCCGGCTGTACTTGGAGGTACATAAAATAAACTGCTTTGGTCCGTGTTGGTACCACTGACATAAGGGAGCACATGGGACATATGAGACTAACATGACATGACATGAGGCTAAATGCAGGATGGAAGGCAAACACAGAAGCCCAGGATCTTTGTGTAGCATCCTCTGAAATACTGCCAGTTCCTTGCGTGAGGCCAAAGAGGCAGGCAAACATCCACAGTCTAAACGAATGAGTCAGATGATAGTACAGAAAGGAAGGATTTAGGCATGTTAGCAACTGGGGAAATCTGTGCAGGAAGAATGGGATGGACCTTAATCATAATAGAGCCAGGCTGCTGGCACTGAAAATTAAATATATCAGAGAGGAGTGCTTACACTAAGAGCTGAGGGAAAACTGACAGTGGAAGAGTGCCCATTTCAGACTTATGTGACCTACAAGTTTGTTATGGCTAACATTCAGTGTACCTCTCACAAAACCAGTGGGATAATCACAGCACAAACACAAGAAATAGGGAAGATGAATTAGGCCACTTACAATGCCATTTGATTGATGCATGCAAATTTTAAGTGACAGTGAGGGCAGAACTTACGAACATGTCTATCCCAATACCAGAAGACTAAAAACAAAAAAATGGCAGAATTCAATGCTTGGATCAAATGACAAGCCTGATATATAGGCATCTCAGAAACCTGATGGGGGAGGATAACCAATAGGATGTAGTGTTACCAAGTTACCAACCTTATAGGAATGACATAGTAAGGTGTATATGCAGGGGAGTGGCACAGTATGTGAAGGATCTAAGTGTAACAGCATTAAAATAGTGCTAGTATTATTAATATTATTAATAAAATATTATTAATAAAATAAAAGTTCCATGGAGTCTTCACAGGCAAAAATTCCAGATCTTAGTAGTAACGTGTACTGCTTTGATTATACTACCAGTGCCCTGAACAGGATGATGACAGTGATCAGGAAGTGTTATGTGGGATTAGAGAAACTAAATTTAGGAGAAGCRATAATAGGAGTTTTCAGCTACCCACCTATGAACTGCATCCATACCTCACTACAGTGTAGGAGTAGCTCTTTTGGATGCAATAAATAACTGTTCCCAGAACAACTGGTCTTAAAAAACACAGGAAAAGATGTAATTCTTCCAGACTTGATCTTGAGTAGAGCACAGGACCTAGCCAAAGGGTTATTAGTGGAGCAGTTACTCTCTAGTAACAACAGCAGTACAAGCAGGTTTAACATGGTAGCCGGAGAGAGCAGAACAAAAGTATCCAGCACGTGCTTATTCAGCTTCAAGAGAGGGAACTATGTCAAAATGAAGCAAACCAGACGGGGGAGTAGGGGCATGCGAGAGGGGCAAAGAACAGTCTGAAAAGCAGAAAGACTATGGGAAGCCTGGAGGTTATTTCAAAAAGTAGTGCATTAGAAACCAAGGTAAAATGTGTGCCATAATTCAAAAAGAAAAAGAAGTCCAAGCAAATGACCTGTACGGCTCAATAGGACAGTTAAGATGACTATCAAATTGGTTGGTACTTAAGAAATAGGAAGTCGGCTCTAGTGAGGAGATCAGAAAAGCCCATAAAACATGGTAGTTCAAATGTAAAGAGTAAATATTGAGAACTGAAAAAGGACTTGAATAGCACTTTGCAAATATTCTCAAAATAATGCTAAAAACTCTTTCAAATACATCAAAAGTAGGAATCAGACTAGGGAACTGCTGGGACTGACTGATGGCAAAGGGGTCAAAGAGGCGCTTGGGGACAATAAGGGCACAGCAGGGAAGCTCCATGATTCCTTTGCATTGGGCTTTCAGCAGAGGATGATGGGAAGCTTTTGAGACCTGACACATCCTTTGCAGTAGATGGATCAGAAGAGTAAGATGTATTTGAAGTAAATATGTGGGAAGTATTAGACCAAGCAGGCAGACTAGATGTTAGTAAGTCTCCAAGACTGGATGGTGTTCACCCATGAGTTTTGAAGGAACTCAGAAAACTCTGCAAAACTGCAGAACTGCAGGCCAAGGTGTGCAATGTGCTGTCGCAAACAGCCACGTGCCAGAGGACTGGCAGTGCACCAGCTGCTGATGCCTCCCAGCTAAAGAACAGCTCTAGGGGGAACTGGGAACTACAGAGCAGCGACTCACTTCCACACCTCACGAGATGGTAGAGTCTATAATAAAGAATAAGATCACTGAGCATATGAATAAACACTATTTGAGGGGAAGGAGCATAGGCCCTGAACAAGGACCACCTGCCTCACAAATCTGCAGACATGATAGCATCTCCTGCCGTCACTGGTAGAGCCAGACACACACAGGCACTTCTTGTGCTCACTTTGGTGGTGCCCAAAGAATTTCCAGTTTCAGCTACTCTAGCTATAGTGCCTTTATACTTGGCTTAGATTATACGTGCTCCTCATTCCATGATAAACAAACCTCATAGCACACATACCATCCATAAATCCCTTCTTTGCCCTTGCTTTTACGTCATAAAAAACTACAAGGCCTATACGTACAAAGCATCTCTGCTTAAAGCTTATCCCATGATCAGACAAAACCTTAGTTCTGACTGCATTTACATTAACATGTTCTCTATGTATGTGTCCTTTAATTTGTTTTTGCTTATGAAAGGTATCTGCAGAGTAGCCCATCCACAAGCACAACTTACAGCTGTGTGGCTTATAGCATTTAGCTGTATGTATGTTGTCACTGCCTCTCTTGTCAGACTCAGGTTAGTTTTGTGCAAGCTCCTTCAAAATCTCCTTCTCTCCAAATGTACTTGTAGGAATTAGAGAAAACCTGACTCTGTAGGTATGCAGAAAATTCTCCCTTCCCTAAACCACTTACATGCAAGATCCAGCTTCCCAAGAGGCAGCCCTTCTGTGTTTTACCTTGAACTTCACAGGAACTCATTAAACTCTGAAAAAATCCATTATGCCACCAAGTCTCTTGGCTCCAAATGGGAAACAAACTTTGRCTGGCAATGTCCTATCACATCATTTCTTAGTGGGTGTTATGAGTGTTGTGCATGGCTATGGATGTGCAAAAAAATACATTTAATATCACTATAACATATTAAGGAAGTAGTAATAATATATTACATAAAGTAATCGGATAGCACATATGTAATGCTGAAAAATTTATTTAAGCAAATTAAGTGGAGTTATTTTCCATCTATCTTGGATTGAAATGTTCACTACTGGAAGTTTAATTTAAATTTTTATGATTAGATTATAATAACCATTGTGAACTCAGTACTAAAAGTATATAGTCCTAAAAGTCCATACAAGCATCAATTAATCCATCCTGAGATTCTCTGAGCAAGAAAATGTGTTTACCATGGAATATTTTATTAGTGCTACATTTAAACAAGGTATCTTCCCACAGGGCAGAGTTTTCCTAGCACTGGACTCTGAAGAATGCTGATGGTGCCACTGTCTCCTTTCTAATTGAATTCACAAGCTACAAAGAAATGAATAGTGGTTATTATCTGTCACTTAGTTATGGAGGCCCACAAGTCTCAGCCTAAAGAAACTGTGGTTGTAGATCTCCCACCCTTGATCCCATCCAGATGACTAATTACCAGTCAGTTCCTATTGGGAAGGAAAAAAACGCTGTTCCACTTTTATTTGCTAGGAATGCACCATATATTTAAGTAAATATTGATTTTCTAATCTCCAAGATAAAGTGCCTCAGAATGGCAATTTTGAAACTGTGATAGTGCATATAACACCACACTCTCCATTAACTTGTACTTCATCATCTGTGCCAAGGCTTGTTGTCAGTCTGGGTAGCCGTAGCCCAGTTCCCAAATGTTTSACTGTTTCTTATTATCTGAACTCAAAACCCTAAATACCTCATCATATCATGTCTACCTACCTCCAGTCATTCTTTGTCATTACTACATTCATTCACCCCTTTCATATTGCCTTTTCTAAAATTAAATAGTAAATTTGTTTGGCAGGAACAATCTCTTGTTCTCAGCCATATCCAGCCTAACTGTGTCAGTATAAGATGCATGCATGGTCTTTTATTATGTGGATGGGTTTATTTCCAGGTACATTCACAACCTGTTAGGCAAGTTGTGCTGACAGCAAAAAAAGCCTGGTTCAAATATTGAGAAAATCCTTTGAAGGTTAGCAAAAATGTTATGGCTTGAATATCCACTCAGAAATCAGAGAATATGAGATCAAACATTTCCCCAAATGGGAATTTTACCTCAACAACTTCCTGTGTCTGGATTAAAGTATGAAGCAAAGGCAGCTTCATAAATAGAAAAAGGAACAGAAAATTAAATTTGGAAATCAAGATAATAAATCAATGTATATGAACAGCAAGTGCTATATCCACAGTACACACACACACACACACACACACACACACACACATCCTGATTTACCTGCTTGTGATTGCGAATAGCCAGTGGACAGACATCCTACTAATGCCTCAGTTCCCCTTCTCTCCTTTCCCTGTCTGTAGGCACACATGCCTCAGGGTCCTTCCCATCGTTGAGGCTCTCAGTCAGCAGATTTATTCTCAGCCCCACATTTATCATGGGTTCTTATGGAGCTGCTGCCGCTTTTCATCCTTGTGCTGTCTCTGTGATGGTCCCATCTTAATGTACCTTCACCACTCAAGACTTTGTCACTGAGTGATAGGGCTTTTCTTGGAATCCCTTCGAGTTTTACTGCTTGCAGTATCAACAGAGCACTGCCATTGAGATCCTAGGCACAGAATTTCACCTTAAAGGAAGGAGGGAAAGACCTGTGGGATGTTCAGCCAGTAGACAACAGAAATTCCCTTCGATCCTGTCACCCTCCTTCTCTCAGGCACTATAAAATACATGTTTTTGACTATTTTTTGACTGTTTTTTCTCATCCTCATTGAGAGGCCACATTTCACTGTCCCATTCCTCACATCTGAATGAATTTTAACCAAACATTGTCACTGCATTGTTATCACTTGAGCAAGTGAAGGTTGTTTATTTGGCCTCAGCCTTCAGTTGCTCGGTTGATGATGGCACAGAACTCCTTTCCCCTATAGTATTCAGGCCACAAGGCTATCTGACTATACTCTGCACATTTATACACAACACACACACACACACACACACACACACACACATAAATAAAAAAAACAGTTTTTCACAGCCATAAATGGAGGCGGTTTTATAGGTTTCACTGTTGCCCAACTTCTGCAACATTTTGCTTCCATCTTGCAATTATAAATTATTTCACATTTTACCAAATGCACCATTAAGGCACTGCCCTGACTAGAGCTTGGTGCTAAAGTGGGTTTGTCACCGTGTGAGTTCATCACTAACCTTGGTCTCACCAAAGCCTAGCATATGAAAGTTGCATGYTGTGACCCTGGTAGGGTTACTCAAGGGACAAAGAGCTCTACATCTCTGTGCTCAGTGCTAAAAAGATTGCCTGAACCTGGAGTCTCCTCAGAAACTGTGTAATAAGACATCTCCACTCTGCTTTTCTTCAGTGAGATGGAATGGGAAACATGGGAACCTGCATCTGTAGGGCTGTTTACCTCCCCCCTCCCTGAACACAAGTTTTGCTGGAGGCAGAAAGGTGAAAGTAAAGCCAACATGGGCAGGTCAAAAACTGCTAGGTTTGGAGGAGAAATTTAAGTAATTTAAAGCAACATTAGTAGAAAGAAAGAAAGGTTTGCCAGACATTAGAATTTAGTAATAACATCTGACTCATCGAAAAAAAAAATCTGATTTTCAGTGATCTTAAATCAGCACTGACAGTATCTGTGCTGTATTTGGGCAAATACTTTACAATTGTATCATCCTTGCAGAGGTTAGTGACACCATTTTTGTTCGTCAAAAAGGGAAGCCCAGAAATATGCAGACTCGCGCTCCATTTGAAATTGATTCTATTTGMTCTCAGCTCACCGAAGTTACTTACCCAAAAAACCCATACTTTTAAAACTAGTCAGACGAGCTAAAAAAGTGCCCATGCAAAATCCTTCCCTCTCAAAGCTATTCAGAACTATTTGTCTTTTTTCTTTTCAGTCAACAGCATGCTGTATGAAATGGCATACCAGAATAACTTCCACAGAGACAAAAGGATGCACTCTGGCAAAGAGTGCTTTAGCAATCATGAATTTCCCTGATGTACATGTTGGCAATAGTCTAAGTATAATTCAGTATGAATTATTTGTCCATCTAATACAAGTTGTAAACATTTTTCCTTTCTTGCTTTACAGGTGTATCCCATCAAGTCCACACACTTTATACCGAAGGCCTGTACTTACACCCCAGTGGCTGTTTTACTTCAGAATTAAAATCTCAGAAAGGTAAAGAAAGTAGTTCAAGTTCATACAGTCACAGATAATTCTGATAACCAATTCTGACCTCTGAACAAAAGCAAACTCATTTCACCAGGGCAATTAATAAAAACAGTTGAGAATCAAGGATAATATTATCATTCAACTGGCACTAATAAGGACATGTAAGTATGATATTACTATGGCTTCACACAGCTATGTATCAGCTAGGTGTCAGTGGCACTAAAACACACAGGAGGCTTATGTTCTAATAGTAACATGGATTTTTAGTAGTAATACCAGTAGTAGCAGTTGTAAAAGGGCACCAAGTCTCAGTGTTAATCAGGGTCATCCTATGACAAATGTTATGCAACAACATAGGAAAGTCAAGTCCTTGCCTGAAAGAGCTTTTAGTTTAATTAGAGAAGGAGAGAAAGACAGAGGAACACAACATGAATACAAGCTAGTTAACAACTGAATGAGAACCGATTCAGACCCTAGCAAGTTCACTTTGCAGCAGGGCAGAAGCAGTAGGTGACAAAGAACAGCCAAAACCTGATGGCATGGTGGATGCTCCACAGCTGCTGAAAACTACCGACCATCTGCTGCTCTCCATGTGCAAGTCCAGCTTGATCCCTCCACACTAGATACAGGCATAAACACACTGTTAGCTTTCAGCAAAAGTTAGTGAAGTAGCATGGATTCTACAGGGTTTCAGAGAAAATAGAGCACCCCAGCTCCAGCAGTCAGCAAGGTTCCCTGAGCTGTCAGCTGAATGGAAAAGGTACTCTTGCACTGGATTGCACAGAAAGGGAAAGGATTGTAACTTTTATAACTCTAATGATTTTTAGATTAAAAATTAAATGACACAGGAAGCAGAAAATATTAAAAATCCATGTGGAGACTATCTATTTAGGGAGCAGGTAGACATACTAACTCCATGGAGTTTCAGTGATAAAGTTTACATCCTACTTGCACCATTGATCTCCCTGTCACTATGTTATTAAAGAGTCATAATGCAGTAATCATGTTATAGCAGCTAGGAGGCAAAGTGACATCTCATGTGTATAAGGAGATTCTGAATATATTTGATCATATAGTAGGATCATAAKCTATTATATTCTCTGTGCCCCAGACTTGGTCTTATTATTAAACTCTGTGGAGAGATGTGCAAAGATGCTAGCTCAGGTGTGAGTGAGCAAAGGCTGATCTGGTAACCTTCACCATGTGTCTGGGATAGATAGAGCTAAACAAATGTGGAAAGAAAAAGTCACAATGTCTAGCACAAGCATCTAGCTTAGGTATTCAGATAAGTACGTGAAATGAAACATTATTTCTGCTTTAGCTTGACAGCATGGGGCTAGGGAAGATACCTTTGTTCTCTGAAAGATGTTTCATGCCTCTTCCCTCTTTCATCTCAAGGCCTCCCTAGATGAAAAATGTTGACAAGGACTGGGCAATTGCTCAGACAGTGCAACGCAAGAAGTATTATATTAGAATACATCCACTAACCACATCCTTGGTATCATCAGGTCTAGTCTGAGTTAACTCCATAGGGAGTTTCAGATATCTGCTAGAGGTTGCTCAGTCCAAACTGCTGTATGTTGACTCCAGCGAGTCCTGCTCCCTTCTGCTCCTTCTCCCCATTCTGGGAATCATGTAATCTCTGTATACTGTTCCCCATCATGGATCCTTCTGCCTGGATAACCACTACCCATACTCAGTTTAAGACATCCTCCATCTCACAGAAGCTCTCCAGTCATGAGGGAGGCAAGTGAAGACAGAGCATCATGGTTTGTCTTCCTAGTTCGTAATGAAAGGACATTCCATATTTATTTTGAGCCTAAGTTAAGGCCTTCTTGTTATTAGGGGATGGTTACTTCTAAATAGTGAAGTGTAAAAGGGATGAAGCCACTTGTGCTAGGTGGTCAGTCACAGGGAGATGTGGGTTTCTATGTAGCGAATGAAGGCACGGACTCAAGAAGTGATGCATCTTGAGACATTTATTGTTTRTTTCTGAGCATATTTATACTGAGAAGTTAGCTGCTTCAGCGGTTTTACAGATACCCTTTGCTAAGCCAGTCATCATGCTGATTACGTCACAGGTAGCCAGTCATTGCACCGAGCACGCACGAGGCGATCATGCCTTGGACTTTGCTACTTGCTTCTCCTTTCCCGTACGCTTTGCTGCTTGTAACTTTCCACCAGTTTAACCCTGCCATGACCCTCCACATTTCTACACATTCAGACAGTAAGAGCTAGTGCACAGCTCACACGTTTTACTCAGCAGAGGACAGTTCGCAGTATACAGAACAAAGTAGCTACTGTGCTTTAGTCTTGTCCTTCAGCTACTCCAATCACCACCACCGTCTTAGTAAGCCAAAAACCTCTAGTAATCATATTGTGTGAAATTAATATATGTTCTCACATTAAACTCTCTTACGCAGATTAGTCTGAAAGGTGCTAGCCTCTTGTCGGGGCTTTCTGATCTGGGATTTTTACTGCTGTAGACTGAGTGATAAATTATGCTTAATGTGTCATTAAGTACTTCTTCTAACAATGATAAATGACAATATTTAAGAGCCAGAAGCAAAAAACATTGCTTTGGTCCCAAGTAATTCAGAGGTAGGAGTTTGCTTTTTCATCACAGCACATTTCTGAGGGTAGTTGGAGTTGAACTGTGGACAGACAGGGTGGGATGGTTCTGTCAGCAGCTTTGCCCTCGATTTACAGTGATTAAATCACAGTGATCACCTAAATAAATCGCAGTGATTTTTCCATCCAGTTCCGAGATTCCATAAACGACATAATAGTGCTACCTGCTCATGGTGAAACAAGCCATTTTCACTAGTGTTTCTTAATATCCTTGTATCAAAGATGCTACCAAGGTGTCTTGCTTTTATTATTTTGTTCCTACATCTGTGCATTCATTCATTTCTTATCTGTTCATCTCTATGTCACGCGTGCATTTCTTCCCTCAAGGCTGAATTGGCATATCAATTGTTCTTGGCATCCAGGGTAAGGTAGTTGGTTTCTTCCTGACAGAGATCTRTAAACAAGTTGAAGTGTGCAATATGAAGACAGAGATCATTAATTAAAAACATTAATAATTATTATTATTATCTTATTGTATATAATAAACAATACAATAATATAATAATGTAATATGTATATATGTATATGTATATAACACATAATGTACTTTATATTCTAAAAAGATACATTCAAAAAGTGTGGGAAGAATGCAAAAAGACCAACCCCCAAAACCCATACAAGAGCTTGTTCCGCAGTGACAGTGGCCTGCACTATTTTTCAATCTCATTCTCTTATTATAACTTGTCCTCAAACTCTGCTCATGTCCCAAAATGAGAATACAATGGTTTCTAAGGCCCAAAAAAAAAAAAAAAGAAAAAAAAAGTTAGAGTAATATTCAGTGTCTCTCTGGAGCTGGTAGAGAACTTTTTCATTTTCAGCAAACCAGGCTTTCTCAGATTAGAGAAATAATCTATACAGTTTTACTTGGCATTGATGGACTGAACTTTATTCCACTGAGACAGAAAGTTAAGTGTCAATAACTAAAAAGAGCTGCTTAGCACCATTCTTTCCTTTCTAGGAGCTGTCAACTGAACTCAGAGTTTATGTTAGCATATCTGCAATAAATGTGTCCCTGGAGAGTGCAGAATAATTGCAAGTAAAAAAAAAAACAAAAAACCAACCATAGAAGCATTTATGTTTAAATGAAGCTCTAGTATTCATTAAGCAAAAAAAGGCTTTTGCAAGGTCATATGGGAACCCTGGGAGAAAAAAAAAATTGTCAGATCTAAGTTAGGCAACAGCTGGCCGGCAACACATGGTGTTGTCCTGCTAAAACATGATGCCAAGGTATGACTTCTATCAATTTAAGTTTTCAAAAAAAAATTACTATTGTTCAGTAATTAGCTTAAAGTAAGCATTAATTTAACCCTTTAGCAAAAAAAATAATAATAATAAATAATAAATCTGTTCTTGATATAGAAAGGTCAATGAGAATTTTGTCATTAACTCCAAATGGGAGGAGAGCTCAGACTTCTCCACTGCTCTGCTTTATATGAACTCTCTTTTTACTCCCCTCACTAGACCTTATTTAAGCCAAGGTCCTGCCTAAGCGCTTTTGCTGCCACACTGGTCACAGGGCCCCTTGATCTGCTGCTCTACAGTATCTTCTTCTGATATTTATCTTTCCCTGTTGTCTGCCTGAGTCCCATGAGTTATGGCCATGCCCATGTATTTTTCAATCCCTTCTGTACTCTGAACTGCCAGCATAATGCTTTGCAGAGGAAGGCAGCAAATTCGCAAGATGTCTTGGGATGACTCWGCTAATACATTTCCCTTGGTTAGCTGGAACAGTTGGACGTTAAAAGGGGCCCAAACAAACATGCTGAAAATGCAGATCTGCAAGTTACATTAAATGTGGGATGTAATGGAGCGTGGTGGCTTAGGGGCTCGTAAATAACCACTACACCACCTTCACCACCACATTTTGGTGCCACAACCCAGAAACCTACTAAAGATAAGTAATTATCACCACCCCTCCCCAGGAAGCATTCTCCRCAAAATGGCCCTCAGACAGATTAATGCTTCCTTTTTCTGCAATAAAGTCTTGATTTTCAATTTTTGGTACAATTAAGAAGCACTGTAAAACATTTTTATTATCTTTTTTTCAGACTGAGAGACAATTATTGCACTGTTTGTATATGCAGCAACCTATTCCAGTATTAGTCATTTTCCTTGTTATTAGCTTCTGTTTTAAATTGCATGATAAAGAATTATGGACACATTTGTGATCCCACAGTGTTTGTTTTCATTTTTTAGAGCATGGCAACACAAATGAAAAGAGACAGCTAATGGCCTGGGGAGGGGGATGTGTGGTCTCCATGGGAAGGCTGCAGTGACAGGTACAAACACTAGTTAAAGAGGCAGAGTGAGGGGACATTGATTTTCCAAAGAAAAATACTCTTTTTTTATCCTTCCAGAGATATCYTCCTGTAATTATCTGGTGCCATGTTCATTCTATATGTGTTAATTGGAACAAGTTTTCATTTGCACATGCGGCAGCTCAGAATATCCTCTCACACTGTAACACCACCACGTTGCACAAAGAAAGAGAATAGGCAGCACGGTGTCTGCCCTTCACAGGACTGCAACTTTGTGTACCAAAAGCTAGAGGCGGCTGAGCAGCAAAGACTATCGCCCGAGTCCCAATTTGCTATGGACAGATTTGTGAACACACCAACCAGGGCTATGTTTATTCTAGTGAGAGAAATGGGCCAGGGACCATTCTCCAGCCTTGAGGCCAACTGGCACAGCACAGCTTTCATCCTTCTGGCTTAACTCTCTTATCTTCAGAAACAGAGTGGCCACATTCAAATTGTTTACTGGGAACTGTCAGTGGCTTCTGCCACCTCCCAAGCCTTGTCTGAGCATTTTCTTGGAAAACACTAGTAGCTATGCCAGGATGCACTAACAGCTTAACAGTATAGCTGATCACATCCCACCACACATGCCCATGACCTGACACTGTTTAGTTTGCTGGTACAGGCATAACCATGGAAACTACTTTGAATGTGTGTGCAGAAGAGCCTTTTTGGATGAAGAATAAATCCAGCACTAGTTTGCAGTGTGAAGTGCACTTACAGAGCTTTGTAAGAATTTGATGGTCTGTAGCTGTAAAGTGCTGTTTAACTGTGAAAATTAGTTATTTCTATGCTATTCTACCAACAGCATGGAATCTAAGACCATTTTTATAAATCTAAGACCATTTTTTTTATAAAAAGTGTATCCCTTTAGGTACTGGATAAGGGCTTATAATTGTTTAATGGTGACAAAGAAATTAAGATGTCTTTCAAGTAATAGTTAAACATTTGATTCATGTTTTTACACCCTCCCTTGGTGAGGACTGGATGGCCTCAGCGTTAAGAGGTCAGCATATCGTAATGCCCACACTGCTGCACGTTTTCTGCCACCTTTCCACTCAGCTGGCATAAGTTTTCCCAAAACCCCATGCTTATAGCCTCCTTACAGATATATCAGCTGTGCCCTCCCTTCCCTCTATTGGCAGCAAGGCCAGAGGGATTATAGTGACTGAATTTGTGTATAGCACAAGCCGTAGGATTTCCCTGCTGCAAGTCCCACAGTCATAGCTGAACTAGAGCAAATCCTTGCAAAACCAGCAGTTTTTATTGAAAGTTCCCACTGATGGAGAACAGCAACGCACTCAAGTGTCCCGTGGATGCCAGCCTTGAGGCACTGTGTTTGATAACTAACCACAGATTGTTTCAATACTTTCTGCATCTACTCGTTAGCGTGACACATAGTATCCAGGCATGCAATCTTCCTCAGCAATGCGTGGAAAGCTGCAAATCTAACTAGATCAATTAGACTACGGGTTTATTTGCTGATTTCTGTTGGTCTTTCTCTCTAATCAGTGTCTTTGTCAGCATCCTTAGTATTTAGCTTTTCACACAAGATCTATGTAATTAGATACACAATTTTCCTTGTCAAATTTAAGGATACATATCAATTGATATGTTCATTCACATATAGTTAACGAGGCCCAAATATACACCAGCTTTTAATCTTCTTATAGTATGAAAAGCCTACTGTTATTAAGTTTCCTCATGCTTGTGTATGTAATTGCTTACTAATAACCCATCAGTCATGTTTCATAGTGAGCCTCATTTTTTGGAGTGTTTCTTTTAACCCCTCATTTGAGTCTTCTTTGAACCGTCTTCCAGTTACAAATATTTTATTTGAATAATAACACCAGAACTACATTAAATCTAGAAGCAATTACACCAGAACAAAATTCATAGCCAACATCACAGTGTCACAGAGTGATACAAGAGGGGTCTAAAGTAGTCTCCTGCTAAAAGCAGGACAGAAATCCTACTGTCTCTCTGGATTGTCCTCACAGTGAAGAAGTTTTTTTCTTTCTGTCAAGTCAGAACCTCCTCTGTTTTGATGGTCTCTTCTGCTCCTGCCATGCACTGCTGTGAGGTGCCTAGCTACATCTAGCTAGCATCTCCTCCATGACCTCACCATAGGCATCATCAGGTGCCCCCGAAGCCATTTCTGCTCCAGGCTGGACAAATCCAGCTCCCCCAGTCTCTCCTCACAGGGAAGTGCTCAAGCCCCAACCATCTCAGTGGCCCTCCACTGAACTCCCTCCAATTTATCCACATCTTCTCTCTACTGGGAGGTCCAAAATTGGATGCAATATCTAGATGCAGTCTAACAAATGCCAAAGGGAATAATATTCCCTTTCCTGGATCTCCTGGCCGTGCTCCTGTTCATACAGCACAGGGTGCTGTTGGCCCCTTTGCTGCCAGGGCATACTGCAGCCCATGTGCAGTTTACTGTCCAAATAGGACCTCCAGGGCCTTTTCGGCAGAGCTGCTCCCCAGGAAGGCAGTCCCCAGCCAGTGCTGTCGCAGGAGGTTCTTCCTTCCCAGGTGAAGAACATTGCATTTCTCCTTGATGAGTTTCATGAGGCTCTTGTCAGCCTATACCTTTAGCCTAAGTCCCTCTGAGTAGTGACTCTGCCCTCAGACATTGGCTACTTTCCCCAGTTTGGTATCATCCATAAAGCTGACAAAGGTGTAGTCTGTCTCCTCTTCCAGATCACTGATAAACATGTTAAATAGGCTAGGTCACAGTATAGACCCGTAAAGAAGTCCACTTCTTACTGGCCTTCAGTTTGAGGACAACCCATTAACCATTGTCCTCCGAGCCTGATAATCCAGACAGTTATTTTCACCCATCTAGTTGTTCCCTCACCCAGATCATAATGTCCCAGCTTGGATACAAGGAAGCTGTCAGACAACATGTCAAAAGCCTTGCTAAATGCAAGGTAGATTTCATCCTCTTTCCCTCATCAGGAGTTCTGGGTTTTTATCCTTCTAAGAATCAAAACATTCCTTTCAGCCACAGCATGYTCAGCATCTTTATCTATGAAGACCCCATATAGTTTTCAGAGTTCTCACTCTGAGACTAGATTCCCCCCAGCCTGTAGTAACATTATTATTTGATCCTTATTATAATCTTAATAACTGAATTCCATCTCTATTCAACCTTGCTGAAAATGTGCATTGTTGACTGAAACCTAACTTACCAAATGGTCAAATCTGCTCTGTTTCAGTGACTCATTCTCATATTATTTCTGGCATGTAATGTAGGATTTGTTACGGAGCTGCCAATAAGACAAAGAAATGAACATGCTCCTTTTTTTTATTGTTGTTATCATTTGCTCTGGATAAAGCAGCCTTTATGAGAATCACCAGGAGCTATATTTTAATGAGGTTTTGCTTAGTTTATCCAGAGGCACATCAGTAGCACTGCTGAACCTGAAGACAACCTTCAAAAACCAGGCTGGAGACTTTCTAATAAACATGAAATTAATTCTTCGAGTTAACAGTCTATCTGCTGTCAGTAGCACCTATTCACATCATTTTTATCTTGTGCTCTACCTTAAAGTTATGACCTGTGTGAGCCTTATTCTCTGCTATTTGTGTGCATCATTCTTTATTCAAACATAGTCAAGAAAGCCTCGTCTGGTTTGATCTCCCCAGTGTGAGACCAGAAAAGCAGACACTCTCCTTGACTGCAAAAGCAGCAGAAGGCATATATTCTGTCTGAAATAAATGTTTAGAGGCAGGATGCTAAAGAAGATTCCTCTCTTGAGTTTCTTGCTCCATTTCCAAGTTAACTCCTTTGTGATCTTTTTTTTAATTATTGTTGACACTGAGCAATGACTTTTTCATCCCAAGCAAAATTCCCAGTGAAACACATGAGCTAGTAAGACAGAATTCATCACCCTCCAGACTTGGATCTTAGGTCAAGAAGTGTCACCTAATAATCTCTGACATTAAATCTAATGAGAAAGTCAAGGATCATGCCCTATGGAAAAATGTAATTTAAGGAGCAGAACCTGTACTTGTTCATCTGAATCACAGTTATAATACACACACACACACACACACACACACACACAAATAAATCTGTTCCGTTTCCCAACAATGCCTTTACTTTTGGCTTTATGAGTCTTTCTTTCAATTATTTCAGGCCCACATTCTAGTCTAGTGCTTGCTCAAAGTCCCACTAAGAATGTTTGTAGCTGAAACAAAATGGTGACTTTTTTCTTCCGCACTGTGACACCATTGGGGCAGAGGAACTCCTCCTTTTTTCACACCAAAATAAAATAAAACAAAAGCAGGAAAAGATGAGGACAGAACAGTTTCCATTACAAAGACATGTCTGGACTTTCCCCATTTTCACATAAAATGACTGAGAGAACAGCCTTACTAATTTAATTCCCGTTTGTTTTGCTGTAATATACCCTTTGTAAAGGTTAGAAGTCCATCTGCTTATTCTTCCATCAGGGACTCAGCACAGTCCCAGCTGCAGATGTGGCAGCTCCAGTGCAAAATGAGCAACAGCTTAAACAGTCTCATTTCCAGCCTAAACGTAAAAGCTTTCTCTCTTGAAAGAAAAAAAAAAAAGTACCCCAAATCAGTATTTTGTTAGCAGGTCCTTGCATAAGAGCACTGGACAAAATGGGCCCATCTTTGCAGATAACCTTATAACAGCCCTGATTAAATTAAGGAATCCTGATCTCAGTAACTCCCAGAATCACTTTTCCTCAGCTCTCTCACYAGAGAAATTTTGAAGAGCACAGAAAAAAGTCTAAACCTCTGACCTGAAGGGTGACCCCCAGTGCTGCGTGCCAGTAGGATTTATTTGTAGTTGTGTTTTGCAACACTAAGGAACTTCCTATCCACATTCCCCTTATGGGGAGGAGTGAAATTCCATTCTATTGAAATCAGATCATTATCTTGAATCATTTCAGTGAATGGTGATGTCATGCACAGATTGTAACGTGTGTAAGTGGTCAACCTCCTTGTGCGATCAAGTTATTTAAGTTCTGTTTGTAGCTGTGCCACCAAGGCTGGATGAAGGAAGAGATCATGCTGCGTAAGATACTGAGCCAGTTCTGATCTCCCAGAATTTTTACTCTGATTTCAGTGCAACTCCACCAACATAAAGCCCCCTTCTCAGCCACCTGGGATGTCATGAAGATGCACCTGGCATTTCATATCTGAGCTGCATACCTCAAGTGCCGATCTCCTTTAAGATAATGTGAGTCAGGAATATCTGTTGAAATTAGGAGAGCTACAAAAACTTAAGTCACTAGGACCCTAGAACACATTGTCAAGGCTCTCTTCAGCCATAATCACATCTTTAAATGCCCTCTGGTCCCATTGCACTCACCTCCTACAAGCAGGCAGGAATCTGCTTGTACCTCCCATCTCACTCCCATCTCTGTCAGGCAAGAAGCCCCAATGCAAAAGCCCTTTCGGCCGTATGCAGAGCCTTCTGCAGTGCTGTATCTACACAACCCATGAGAGCAGGCAGCAGAACAGGAACTAGATAAAGTGTGCAGAGGGAACTAGAAGGCAGCCTTGTCTGACAATCTGGCATCCCTGTGATTTCCTGTTGCTACAAGCTCTCTCGGTGAGTAACGCCAAGAGAGCAGCCCTCATCTGTATCAGATGCAAAGTAGCCTTCACAACTCCAGTGCTCAGTAGGATCAAAGTGTCTTCACTAGCCTGAGAGAAAACTGGAAAAAGTAGTATGCATTACAAAACACTGCAGAGACGTAGAACAGTGAATAAGGCAGAGTCAAACACTGTTCAGGAAATATTAAGGAAAGTAGTGTCACCTGGACTTAGACTTTTCTCTGCAGGCATAATTCACAGTCCTCACTTTCTCTGTGTTTTATATATTGATTTCTGGACTCCAAACATTAGTTTTATTCGTGAATTTTTGCTTTCCCCCAAGCTTCACTTACGTCTTTCTTTTTTTTTTTTTTTCAGAGTAGCAACTAGGGCTTCTTCTCAGGCCCTAGAAGAGGAAAAGATTCCTAAGATATTTCAGCCTTCCCAGGATAGTTTTTAAGATCATTCCAGTCCTCCGCATCTACCTCTACAACCTTTATCTCTCATTCACCTGGAAAACATCATGCCCCACAGCTGCCTCTCTAGTGGTTTGGCCATGTTCCTAAGGCTAATTCCAGAGGACTGTCTCTTGCACATAGCTTTCTCATAATCCCATACCTTCCTTTTTCTACTCAAAATAGGATATATTTTAAAATAAAAACCCTATACTTCTCCTGAACAGGACTCCTTTCTGTAAGGAAACCACTCCCCTCCTCCATACCAGAGACTGTCCCAAAGACTGCCTTTGCAGGGGCTAGCAGAGGCTTTAGCTCTATTGATTTTATTGGCCACTGAGTGTTTTATATACCTTCAATACAGTATATTTTCTACGCTCTTATAGTCTGCTACGGATAAGACAGTGGTCACTTTCTATAGTTGCTTGAATGGCTTCCTGTCTTGGAAAAAGTCAGGGAACAAATGGGCTTGCACAACTTGCTGTAGCTTCTTGAGAAGGATTGGTGAGGCAGGGCAGGAAAGCCTGAACTGAGACTGCTTGAGCTGTACCTTGAATAGGAAGAGGACTTAAGTACTGACAGTATACACAGACATCACTTTTCCAATATAAAAATCCTCCCATTAGATATTGAAAACTAGGCAAGGGCCAGCAGTGTTAAATGCAACTCAGGACTTGTTCTGCTCTCAAAGAAGGACTGATTTGGAAGAAGTGTAGCACATTCCTGATAAATCTTCCTTAGTTCTGAAGACGCAATATGTCAGCAAAATGAGAAGGAGAGAGCAGAAGAAACAGAAGCTAAAAAAAAAAAAAAAACACTACGATATTGTGGTCAGGACCATGCAACAGACATTCAATCTGGAAATGGTAATGGGGAAGAAATGCAAGGGAACGCAGATGGATGCTATGGACTATAAGAGATAATAGAAAAAAGTGTTTTGACAGTGTGTGGGGGACTCATGTAAAACTATAAGTTAGTCCCCACCTTGSTGCACTAGAGAGATGGAGCTGGTTAACCTGCTGTATATTCCTGCTGTTACAAGAACTAGCACAACAGATAGGCTAGATATCAGGAGGAGAGTTTGCCTGGGCAGTAATATTACATTTCTTCACTTTCCTCCCTGAAATATTGCTGGAAATGGTGATCCGTAATATCTACACAGAAAAAAAGCAAAACATTTTCATATCAGCTACGCCAGCAATATTCTCTCTTGAAAGCAATCCTCCCCTAAAAAGACATAAGCAGTTAATAACAGCAAGGGAAACAATGTATGTTTCTTGTTATGTGTTCCACACGCACCAAAATTATGAAGCAATAGGGAAAGAGAGCTAAGCTGAAAAAGAAACTGAAATGTGTTCTGAGGTCTAAAATATGTTCCTGGGGTCCAAAATGAAGAATTGGGACTACTGTAGAAAAGAAATGGGCTTTTTTCAGATGTGATACCACTAGGAAGCCAAGGAGTACCTGGCAGAGAACATGGAGCCCAGCTTTGCTGCTGAAGTCTTCCTATAGAAAAGACCAGACAGATGGGTCTGCTGCCCCAGTAGAGAAATCCTACGGATGTCAAAGCAAGAAAAGCACCCTCTGAAGTCAGAAAGCAGATGTAATTACCATGACATCCCCCTCAACAGTGTGAAGAAGCCACCTGGACTGGGGCTTTCCAGGTACCCACTCCTCTCACCTCAGACTTCCTTAAGGATTATGCTGTTTTCTCCCCAAAATGCCAAAGTTGAAGATGATCCCTGATGGGTCCTGGCATTTCAGACATGCAGATCCCACTACTGAGTCCTAGGCTAAGACTGCCTCTTCATTCCTTTGACTCTCAGTTCACTACTTCATCATTACTTTTCCCTCCATCTTCTTTTACTCACAGTACTATTGTRCTATTGTGAAAGAGACAGCCTAGACTTCTACCGCTTCCCTTTTGGGGATGATGGCGGTATGATTTTTTTTGATGTTTCCTTTGTGTGCCATTCACAGCTGTATCAGTTGCCTCTGTACCCTCTTTATCCCTCCAGAGTTTTCTAGGACAGTACGGAGGGATGCTGCTGGGCTGCGGAGGAACCAAAGCCCCGTGGAATGATCTTTATTTCTCTTGGGACTCCCCTTTGGTTGCCCTCTGCTCTCTCTCCTAGGAAAACCCTCCTGTACAGGGCTGCACCAAGCAGACACTCCCATTCTCCTGGGAAATATTGTATCTCCCAACAGGTTGTGCACGTGGCTGGACCAGGTTCCTGAAGCCCAGTGAAATGTGTGAGGTCTCAACCAACATTTTACTCTGTGTGACTGGAAGATTTGCCTGGACAAGGATTATAGGTCTGGACATGAAGGAAGAGCTCTGCTGCTGCTGTGATCTAGGATGCAGCTTTCCATGGAACAAACAGAAACAGTGTAATGGAAGACGACAATCTGGCCCAGAAACATGTCTAATTGATAAAAAATACACTYTCCAGGCTAGCTATTCCAATGCCTCACCGAGGCACTGTAAGATATTTTGAGGTATTCGCTTGGAGGCACTCACTTCACCTAAGGACATCTGCTGCCTRACTCATCACTGGGAGAAGTCAGGCACTCCCAGAAAGCCACCTGAAGGAGGAGCTGATTTTAGTGGCTCTGAGCTTCTTTCCAGAGGAGCCTATTTTGTGCCATCAGCTATACTGAAAAACAAAAAAAGATTCATTACCTACTTTAAGGGTTAGATAAACAATTTAACAATATGAATATTCATGACGTGTAAATTCTGGATTAGCACCCATTTTAGAACGGACTGTCCTTTGGAGATGCCAATATTTCCTCATAGGCTTCAGACTGGACAAATATCTCAGACTAGATGCTTATTTTTCAGACTGTTAAAGGGAACCTAATTTCATCTTTAGCATATTCTGTGACATTAGAATATGATGTGAAACAGAAAAGTACTATAAATCCTTTTAAGGATATTGGGAATTGGAGAGCACAGACCTCTTCTTGGGCCTACAACAGCGTTCAGGACTTTATGGCCCACTGAAATCCCAGACAACTCCTTTTTTGGATAAGAACCTGCTGGTCTTTCCCTGCTTACCTCAGAAGAAGTTTGTGTCAGAATATGAATATGAGCCCATGTTTCCCCTAGGCCTAACCCAGCTCACTGTACTACCCCAGCTTTCCATAACTTACCCTGCTCAAAACAAGGAATAAGTTCAAATCTACATGGCCATTCAGCTCCCTGCCATATTTCTGTTCTGTGAGATAAAAATGAAACATTTAGCAGTAGACAAGGTATTAATTCAGACTTGGCTGAGATTTATTCTAAAACAGAACTACCTGCACGTTAAACATCACTTTGAAATCTTTTTTTTCTTTTTTTTTGCTGTAAGTTTTACCAACCATATACATTTTTAACAACTAAAAATCTCTCTCTTTTTTCATCATATATAACTTAGGCAACATGAGATCACTTTGGTTTAATCATAGATTGCACCCAGATTATTACATGATACACTAGGTTTCAGATACATTTGATTTAAATTAGTAAGGGCTAAAAAAATCCTAACACATAACTGTCAGATTTGTTACCTACAGTTTTTCCTTGTATTTTTCAGGATATAATTTAATAAAAATTGGATAAAACCAAAATATGTTAGCTAGGATGATGCAAAAGTTTTGTATTACCTAAGCATAGACTATAATTAAATACAAATAATTTTATGTTTTTTATTCATTATAAAAGTTCATTTTTAAGGCAGTTATAAGTGTCTAGGCTTTCATTCAGAACAAGTGTTGAGGATAATGTTGCAGTAAATACCTGAATAACTAAGCACAACTAGCACTGAAATATGAATATTATTCAGTCCAATTTCCTTTGATTTTGACATAACCAATTTTGAAAGTCACGAAGTAGATCACAGTACTGTGTCACCTGATTGCATCTAATATAAATCTAGATAAAAGGTTGTATCATTTTTAATATATCAGCTTACTTAGAATGCTTTTGGATTGCTGACACATCAGCTATATTGCAGTGATCAATAAAAGCAAAAAAAAATGCTGAGATATTAGAATCTTTATAATTCTCCTACTCAATTTTTCACATAATACTTAGTATCCAAGTTTTATGTCTAAACTTGCCAAGCTAAAAATGTAATTCATATGATAATGAAATGTCAAATAAGTCTTGAGCTAGAATCTGGATATCTAAAGTATTTGATTTTATTAGGAAGCCACTTCTTAAAGATATAAGGAACTATCAGAGACTCTACTTATCTTCTGTCAACATTCTAATAGTAGTATATTTGTTTTATTAGAATTTAACTTCCTCCTAGTAAATCACACTTCAAGAGCACTACTGATTACTGATTTACACTTATACAGTATATTATCCTGTAATGAAGATGAAGCCTATTAGAACAGACAGTTCACTGCAAGTTCAGATGGTAGAGAACAGTAATTCTGGCATGTCTGAAAGCAGGAAAAAGTCTTGRTTTGCTGATGTTAAGCTCTATAATTTGATGATCTGAGAGAACCAGACCAATTTGCATCAAAATTTCTGTGACTAATATACCTCTATTTTTAATGAGGAACTTCCTTGTRATGTAAAACTATATTATAACTCTCATACATTGCCAGGGGTAGAAATGGGCCCCGTGTACACCAGCATGGTAAGTCAAATCAAATTGAGACATCCCCACACCACTAGATACAGAAAACCTTGGACAGAATTTGATTTCAACCTGGGCAATTTAATTTGGTTAGAATTATGATGGACAATGGAGCAAAAAAGGATGAGATGGTTCTGTTCAAAATAAAAATGTGTTAGTACAGCATGCTACCTCAGACCCTTTCATTTCCAGCAGTCACTGTAGAAAACATTTTACAACTAAAACAGCAGCTACTGGAACATAGCAATGTGAAATATATTGCAACAAAAATGAAAGTTTTTGATTCAGTGGTAACTGGATGTTCATCATTGTACCACTGAAGTTCAGTGGTAACTACAGCAACAGAAAGAACAGTTGCACAAATATCAAACGCTGAAACTGTCCTATAGAGAAGTCAAAGAATGATTAAGAAACTGAAATAAAAAAAGAAACATGCCTTAGAACAACCTTCCAGGTATGAGAATGACTACGGTAGCATATGAGAATGAGGCATTTCTGGCATTAACGGTGACAATTTCCACAGTAATGGAGAAAGAACAATTGGTCTCAAGCAAGGAAATAAATGTATATTAAAGAACAAGAAATGTCTGATGTCAGAGAAGAAGGAACTGAACTTACACAAGGTGCAACAAACATACCAGTAACCTATAGGGATCATAGTGAACAAAGCGCTTACCTAACCAGGGGAGGGGATCACTCTCCTCGAAACACAGCCGCTTCCAGGGTAGGGGATGATTGCTAGCCAACGCTCAGAAAAAGTCTTCCTTTAAAATAAATGCTTTATATACTTAAATGTTTTATTTAAAGACTTTTGAGAAAACATGGGATCTTGAGTTTTGAGATATGTGATATTTTATCTCCTTCTGGTCTGTACCTTGATTTCTGTCTACTTACCTGTATACAACCAGAACGTGACTATTCATGGACCTGAACGTCACATCCAGGGAACTGTAACCAGGTATYTGCAGACTATGGGATTCTTTTCAACTATTAATAGTGAGAACGATAAAATACCTTCCGATGCATTTCAGCCCAAAGAGGTAAGAAAAGGAGAGTTTCTCACATGCTCTAAGCTGGTTTAGACTTCCGCCTTAGCCCTGGAAGGTACAGGAATTATTGCAGTGGCTTTGTATTGCTGCACTGATATCTGAGGCTGCACCCAGGGTGGAACTGATTGGTCCTATATGGAATCACATTCAGTATTTTCATGGCAATTAAGTGGAACTCTAGTAACATTACATCCGGTAGCTTTCCTGGATTTTATCCAATACACACTTCTTCAAATTCCTGCAAGTTAACATCAGCTTCTTATAATCATAGAGTCCTTTTAACCCCAAAGTCCCAAAACATTTCAGAGAAATAAATCGATGAGTAATTATGATGTCTGAGTTCAGGAGCTCTGTTGCAGTGCTATGTACTGGGGTCATAAGCAAAGACAAGTGTATAACCTGCGATACTATACACCTTAGTTGTTTTTTATAACAATATCTAAGCACTCGAATTGTGTTCATTAGCTACATTCTCCCAACAACATGAATGTTCAAAGCAGAGCCCCAAAATTTATCCAATCAGCTTCTATTATATAAGTCAGATCTGGGCGGTTTGGTAGGCAAGTGGGCTTACACTTAAAGTCCTACTCAGCACTTGAGAAAACTGAGATATCTAACTGTAAAAAATACAAACCTTCCTGCGCCCTACAGCCTACTGAATTATGCATAGCATAGTGCCTTTTCTGAAGCTAAACTATTTTCATTGCAATCACTTAGATTATGATTGAAATGCTGGCCACATAAAATATTTCATTATTTTTTAGCATCAAAGAACCAATGCGGACATTAGAAAATGAACTGACTACTCTTCTACTCTTCTGACTACTCTTCATTCATTGAATGGTTTTGCTAATAATAAACAGAGAAAGAATATTCTTGCCTTTCGTATGAAAATAGAGTTTGCATTGCTGCTAGTGAGAAGTCAGTCTTTTACCTGGAAGGTAGTTTGACTGGATAACCATTAAAACACAAGAAACAGAAAGATCTGAACAGCTTAATACTTCCAGGATAATTAGAATTCTTTCATTTATGGAAGGTGCCTTGTTTGCCCCTAGCAAACAAAATGAGTTGTTGATCCTTCATTCACTTTTCAGCTAATTAGATATCATTGCTCAGCTTCTTACTAATATGACGCTCTTTCTTCTGGATTCATTGTATGTCCACTCTAATTAGCTTTGGCATGGAAAAGTGCAGAAGCAATCAACACTCCCACTAAGAAACTGAGAACTGCTTTCTTTCAGCCCAGCTTCAAGTCCCCAAGATGATTAAGGGACTGAAGCATCTCCTATATGAAGAGAAGCTGAGAGATTTGGGACTGTTCAGCCTGGAGAAGAGAAGGCTCAGGAGGATCTTATGAACATTGCACATTGGCAGGGTGTAAAGAAGATGGAGCTAGACCCTTCTCAGTGGTGTCCCATGGCAGGATGAGAGGCAATGGGCACAAACTGACACACCGGAAATTCCACTTGAATAGAATAAAACACTTCTTCACGGTGAGGGTGACTGAGCACTGGAACAGGTTGCCCAGGGGAGGTTCTGGAGTCTCCATCCTTGGAGATATTCAAAACTTGACTGGACACAGTCCTGGGCAACCTACTGTAGCTGACCTTGTTTGAGCAGAGAGGTTGGGTCAGATGATCTCCAAAGGTCTGTCCAAACMCAACTATTCTGTGATTCTGTGAACTTAGTGGAACATAGGCATCTCACTGGCAGGTGCTGTAAGATTTCCAGATCTCCTTGGTGCTGCAAGAATGCTGGGCTGGTATTATGGAAATAGCTCGTGCTGTCCACATCCTATCATCCTTTCTTCCCCTTCACCCCGCCACCCTTCAGAGTTAATACCACAGAGATAAAGGGGGAAAAAAAGGAAGAAGAAAAGAGCAAGTGTTGATTATTGCACCTTGTTCCAATTGTGTATGGAACAAAGGGGATAAACATGAGGGCTGTAACACCATTTGTTCACAAGTAGTATCAACACTACTGATACKGCACTGTTTGATCTGCAACTTTCCGTCTGCCAGCTGCAAGAAGGAAAAAGTGAGAGCAATTAAGAGTATTAATTGGGGCTTGAAGCACTGCATGATTCATGCTACATGAAGAAAGACTAAGATATATCAAAAGATAATGTGTTTACTTAAAACAAAATAGAAGCATGATTTCTTTAGTCTTGTATATTTAATGCAGTAGATTTTTTTCCCTGACTGCACTAAACTTTCCACAAAATCTCTTGCACTCACTTTGAACAGTCAAGTTCCTAGCTCAATCTATCTCAGTCTAATACAAGCTTCTGATTACTGATTATTTGGAAGCACTGAGTTAACATTAGAGTATCAGCAGTTAGATTATTTCCCTAGTGCTCTTCATTCTGGTATTTAATAATGTCATTTCAAACATTCAGATTACACTTTTATGCTAACAACAACAACAACAAAAAACAACCACACAAACCTTTCTTTAGATTTCTGGGTAAACCTACACAGTATAACAGAGAATTGGATCCTTGATATGAAATTGTTTTCGACCATTAGTAAAACCACTCTACAGTTTCTACAGGAGAAAGATATCTTTATTGTTTGGCTGAGGTATTTCTGTAGAGAATTTTAGCTTCTACTGGGGAGCTCACCCCTGTGGATAAGTGAAGGACAACGCTGTAAAGAGCTTTAAAGTACTTAAAGATGCAGATTGATGCATAGTGGGATTTCACATCTCCATAAGAGACCTGAATGTAAGCAAAAATCACAATGTAAAATATAAAGAAATGAAATATTTATTCAGAAATCCATTTGAGAAAACCATTCTTTTGCATGTACAAAGGAGGCAGAAGCAATATAACTGTGCAATCTTTGTTCCTGCCACTCACCAAGTTATGTTGGCTTCTTATTGTGACAGGCATTCAGGATACAAAAACAACTGCCACAGCACGCCTTTTCTGCATGCATAAATCACATCTCTATGAGGAAAAGAAAGGTTCAGCACAACTGTCCTAGCTTGTCTCCTGGCCAGCAGAATCCCTTGTGCACATCAGGGAATCGGAGGAGAAGCATTCACACACAGAGACAGACCCCAGCACTCTCAGCTCCACACCAGAGCTATTCACTTATGTCGAGCAAGGTTCAGCTGAGCACTTGCCTGGTCAGCAAAGCCCATGGGGGGAGAGGGGAGCATCGCGCTGGCCTCAGTGGGTCCAGCCTCCCAGGACAGCGGAATGGGGGCTCAGCGCTCCTGTGGGTGGAAAGTGCCCCATCCGCATCGGGAGTGCAGTGAGCAGGCTGAGCACACCGTGGGGCGGCCCCCATGGCTTCAACCTCAGTGCTCAGAACAGCTGTAAGGAAACCTGTCACTGAAGAGTTACTTACAGCACCTCAGAAAGTTGTTCTAGGTAAAAAGTTGCAACCCTGGCCAGTTCCTAAGCTGAAGGAGTGAAAAGGTATCCCAAGTTCACTGGAAGTATTTATAATACTTATTTCAGCAGTTGCAGACAATTACAGCCTTCAAAATTAGGGTCCAGCTCCTGGGTTGAAGGTCTCCAGTATTTTGATTCAGTGTCTTCTCTAGAAATAAGCAAGACTTGACATTTTAAAGCATCAGTTTTTTTAAAAGATGCCCCAGTCTGGAGCTCAAAAATGCCCCAAAATATTTTATGCATTCATAGATTTTTTCCTGGGTTTTGGTCATGCGACAGCTTGCACATGTCAAGACAAATTAAGATATCTTTGTATGTGATTTTCATGGGAAAAAAAATGTGTTTCCTATCTTTGAAGTAAGCAAAAATGAGTATTTATGAAGTTAAAGAACCTCAGAGAGAGACCTTTTAAAAAGATTAACCTGTTTGAAAAGGCTGTGTGCTATCCAGCTCTGCAGTAAAAGTTTGATAACCTCAGGCTGCCTTTTGAAACCGTCCAAACAGGGACTTTAGAGGACTTGGTTCCATTTAAAGAAAGTATGCATGCAATAAAATAAGAATTCTGGCACTTGATGTCCCCTGTCATTAAAGCCTGAAGTGTAACATTAAGCAGGTTGAAACCAGATGGCACAGTAAGTAAACTAAATGTTTAGGGCAAAAAAAGCAAGGAAAGGGGAAAAGGCCACAGAAATAGGACTTTTTGTAGGTAGATGATATGCCAGAGGCCAAATGATATATAGGACATGCACATACCTGTGCCTTCTTCAGAAATGGTCAAAGCTATTTGTAAGAATGTCATCATGAAGTTTAGTCCTACAAAATGCATGGGACAGGCTGGATACACTTACTGCTTTATCCAGGTTCCCCTCTTAGGAAGAGCTGGGTATTTGAATGGCTTGTTCTTTGCTCAGCGAAAGGAAACACACTGAAGAGATGAGCTTTTGTTTCTACTAAAATGTACATACGAGGAACAACACTTTTGGAGATTTGACGAAGATTGATGCTCAAATCCATCCCTACTGGGGCTTTCTGAAAACTGAGCTTCATTTTTTAATTCTCCAGGCACATGTTGTTTGCTGCGCTTCCCAGCATTGCCCTTCTCCCAGCCTCCGGCTTGGGTGTGTATTAACCCCTTCTTTAAGCACAATAAAAGAGCTCAAAGGTTAAATCAAGAGCATGTGCTCAATGAGAAGTTGTGTCCAACTGGATGCTCACCATCTTCAGCTCTTCAACAGACAGAAAAGTCCCTCCTCATCCAGAAATATGAAGAGGAACACTACTTTTAAACAGTAAGGCTGACAATACTGAAGTAAAAATCCTGGTCAAGTAACTTCTTAGAACAAACTTCCATTCTGAATTCCTTCGGCATCAATTTAGAGAAGTTTTACTTCTTGTCCCATGGAGTGGTCATCTGGGGTTAATGGCACAGGACTGAGGCTAAAGACACAGTTTCTGTCTAATGACATGAGCTAGGGCATGCAGACAAGATCAGCTTATTCTATGCAAAATCGTGAGGAGGTTATCTGCCATATAAATTTAGACAGCAGGTTCTCCAGTTCTGAAAGTCCCACACCTTTCTCACTGTAGAAAGGTGCCTTTCTACAGTACCTCACGCAGTGAAATCTCTATTTCTRTATACATGTATACACACAGAGCAACTCTGGGTTAACACAATAACTGAAAGCAAAATCTGCCTCTATTGTTGAGCACAGAATAACAGCTATGAGCTCCCATTTAGGAAATTTAATATCAATAGCTTGTTGCATTTCAAATTACTTTATTTTATTTTGTTTTCATTATGACTGTTTTTGTTCTCCTCTTAAACAGGTTGCAGAAGTACAAGAGGATGCACATCTAGCAAGCTTCGATTAGAGGAGAAAGCCCTGTGTTCTCCGCTGCAGACAGACACCTTAATGGTAGTTTGAGATAGAAGGGATTTCTTATGCCATTATCAAGATCTTTTTTAGCAGCAGCTTTCATAGTGCTGTCAGATTAGAGTCCCCCTCATTAACTGTCAGTCACTATCTGTTTTTCAGTGGGAGAGAGGAGAAAGGGAATAGTAATCCTCATATATACTGGATGGCCTCTAAGAGAGAAATGTCACTTAATGACATTTGTACAGCAGATAACACCAAGCAAAATAAAGGGCAGGAGTTTTTTTTTTTTTTTTTTTTTTTTTTACAGAACTCCTAGAAGAAATGTTTGTTACCTTTCTCTCTCAAATTGGCTTTGCAAGTGACTTGGAGGTTTTATGTCAGAAATTACTCACAGATCACTGGAGGGATAACAGACCCCCTTTTACAGTCCTGAGCACACTGGAATATCTCCCTTTGCTCTTTATGACTGACAGTAGCTTCCTTTCATCCTCAGGCAAAGGACAAATTAAAAGACAATCTTGGTCCCCACGTTTTTCTTCTGATTACTGTGCCCAGGCTCTCTCTCAGCTGTGTCAGACTGCACTATTGTTGCGCCTCAGCTACTGTTCTTTAGATGGAGGGAGGAAGAAAATTGTCTGAAGATTTCTTTTTCAGGAGACATTTTCCTTTTCCTTAAGAAAGTTCTTTTGAGCCCTAGAGGGCAAACCTTTGAATCTAGTGAGTTTTCTGTATCCTAGAAGAAGCACAGGCTACCCAATCAGCCATGATCAGAACTGCTTTTTGGGGGGAGATGAGACCCTGTGTCGTGCTTCCACGTTTTATTTCCACCACAGAATTCTTCTATTCCTGTACCTCAAAAAATACCTAGAAATACCAAATTAAAATATAATGATAACAAGAAAAAATCTGGAGCAAATTTAATAGGCACAACATCTTTAAAACACTACACAGAGACTATTTATCCTTTATTATTTCAAAGACTTTAGCTTTAGGATAGTTGAAAAGGCTGAGAGATGTCCTCTCCCCTCCACTCAATGCATGGACAGCCCAATTATTCATGAATTAGCTATGCAAAAGCTACAGCCTACAGCGTGGCTTTCAAAATCACTTTCACTGATATGACCCATCCGTGTAATAGAGGCAGTGCAGACAGCTGTGGAGGATAACAGCACCAGTCAGTGTCTCAAGAGAAGCCATTGTCTTCCTAAATCAGAGCTTAAGTAGGTTCCAGCAAAAGAGTCAGGGAATAAAGTTAAATAAATGATCATCTTTGGTGGCAAATTCTATGCTGCATCTTTCTTCACAGTTCTTGTCAGTAAAGTAACAGGTAATAGGCCTCATATGGTCTGAAAAAGCCTTGATATTTTGTACATGGAGTCTGGCTGTCATATGGCTAGGACCTTTTTGCCTTGTCTATGTTCAAAGGCTTGGAGGATGCATTGCAAAAACAGATGTTATATTTCTTGGCAAGCCAGTCCTTAAATGTAAGCTCTTTTAGTCAACAGTCACAAGATGATAGGGAATATATTTTTCTCCTTTTTTTTTCTTAACTTAGCATTTGTTCTTCCTTTTTCTTGGCAGAATTGTCTGAAGCATTTTGCTCAGTCGTTGTTTTGATCTCCGTATGAAATCTGCCCAAGAAAAATACACTCCCAAATCACAGCAGAAGTCAGCTGCGTCCTTGCAAGAGCAGGAAGGACATGAGCCATGTTGTTGGCATTTTATATAATCAACATCATGCACACACATCCTTGACTCCCTCATACAACACATACATGTATGTGAGTCTCGACTATGCCACAGGAAGCCAAACCGCAGCTACCTAGTGAATTAGGAGGTAAAAGCCTGTCGTAGCAATTTGAAAGTCTGGAGAAAAATTAAAAACAACTTAAATAGCTAGCAAACATATTAACTGTAGAGGGGAAAGAATAGCAATATCTTCAGTCTTAAATTAAGAGGGAAAATAGACTAATGGAGCTCAAATTAAAAAAGAAAAAGAAAAAGAAAGAAAAAGAAAACAGAAAGCAAAACACGAACAGGTCTCCTGAGATGTTCACCTTGTAACTCACTGCTTTATGAGTTACCCACACTTTACTCTGCAGTGTGCTCAAAGGAGAGAGGAAGAATGGGAAGCCCAGCAGACAACCAAGAACCTGGGCTACAAAGGCCAAAGACAGTGCTAGGCATGCTCAGGGATATTTCTAAAGTTGTTGGTTATCATATCAACTCTTGCAGTTGGACCCAAGCTCATTGTGAAGAAGGCTATAAACACAGGGATTAAAGAAAGCCATGCAGTCAGTTCATCTGCAGAGGACCAAGAGTGCCCACCATGACCCAGCGGTCCCTGACAGCGAAGGCAATAGCTGGCCTGAAGATTTTGCCGACGGACTGGTGCCACACACTGAATGTGTGTGAGCAGTCTGGCAGCTTGTCAGCGGAATAAAACAAGGAGGACCAGCCTTGGAGATAATCCAATACATAAATAGCTATCATCATGGTTTTCAGTTAGTTCTGTGTATCAGTTTCTAAACCTAATAACCCCATTGTTAATACTATTGTAATGCATTCCCTCTAAGCTTGTACTTCCATATTTCTCTGTTGTTGAAAGCAATTGCCCATTAACCGGCAAACCACAAAGCATCCTCCTACCAGTCTTTGAAACCAGAGTCTTGTGCCTTTCTCTAAAACTTTATATATAAGATTCACAGGTACCCAACAGGGTGTCAGTAAGAAAGAGGTATTTTCCAGTGACAAGTATTAGTCAGTGATGGACAACAGGAAAACAGGAGCTCTCTGTAACCTGAAGGGCCTCCTGTGAGTTTGTAACTGTTGTCTGAAGCATCACTTTTCTTTCCTTTAGCTGGAGGGAGTACGTGATCTATTAATATACTACCTTTGATGGTGGCAAGACCAACCTCCGGTAATGCACACAGGCAGGAAGAAGTATTCACTTGCTCAGACAGCATTCATATACTACAGCATGGGAAATGTTATAGACCATAAATGGATTCTTAATTGCCATAAGTACAGAGCCCGAAGATGCATAAGGGAAAATTCCTTGAACTCCCTTCGATCAAGATACTAAGGTGAGTTCATTATAGAAACAAAAAAATTCAGTCTGGATGCCTTGAGAAAATAAAAATTTAGCACCTTTGACCACTGACCATCTTCCTGAAAAACCTGGAGAGCCTAAGGAATCAAAAATATATAAAACTTCGGAACAATTCTGAGCATAACACATTTATTTGTTAGAGTAAGTTTTAGCTTCCTTAAAATTTAAACTGCATTTTTTTTAACTGTATCAGTAAGATGAATAACAAAGTCATCAGGGTCTCAAGAAGAGACAGCATCTTGGAGAAGAAGCCCTATTCTTAGTAAGAGTCAGCAATTGGGACTATCAAGTTATCCAAATTTAAAAATGCCATTGTAAAGATGTGTTACTTTAGCCTCCAAGAAGCTAAAGAAAAGGAAAAGGGTTACTGCAGAAACGTTAACAAATAACAACATCCAAGAAAAAGGAGCACTGTAAATCAAGTGACATAAATCTAAGCAGACAATTTACGAAAGCCTTGCTGAAAATCAGTGTGTCATTCCCTTCATTCCAATGTCACCATTACCCTGCAAATATAGAACAGTTAAAGCTAATTTTTCCAGCAAGAAAAAAAAAATGGCCTCAGAACATTACTCAGAAGATATAACAAATAAGATAGAAGTAGGTTAAGAGAAAAAATAAACTGTAGGGCAAAGACTATGCAAGCTTATAATAAAAAACATCCAAAGCTCAAAAACTGCACTGGGGCTGCAACCTCGCTTCAGAATCTCCGTGCTGTTGCAACTGAATGTCATGCTTTTGAATTAGCTCAAAGGAGAGATTTCTCTCATTTTACCTTATCTTTTGGTTCTAACAAAAAGAAAATGGTGAACCCACTTTGGGAGCATAGATTTCAGCGAAACCCCGGCTCGATGGCACCTGAGTGATGTATTCCTTGGTGTGAGAACCACACTGGCTCCATGTCCAGAGTCTCTTTTAGTTCTAAACTTCCATATAGATTTACTTATGTTGAAAGAGCTGTAATTCTCTGGCTGTTAAATTCATCTAAACAAACATCTAATGAGCAATTTTTTTCACGCAACTTGCTACAACTCCTATGACCCTCTGAAAACTGATTTACAATATCACAGATTGGGCAACATAATCATGGTAGCTAAAGATAAATAATTATTGTTGCCATCTGGACACTTTGAGAAGCGTCCTTCTGAAGTTTGTGCTTCAGTTTCTACTGAAATAGAGCAAAAGTAAACAACAACAACAAGAAGTTAAATTTACATTAACGGAAGAATAGATGCTAATTTAAAATCTACAAGGGGGAAGCATTGACATTAATTTAAATGCAATTTGCCCAGAAATATTCATGAAATTTTGTAGCTATTTTTTAGCTTGTCAAGTATATTGATGTAGTAGAATAGTTTCCTGATTATTAGTCTTTCTTTTAGTTGCAACAGTGTACATCACATCATCCGAGAGACAAGAGTTTGTTCCGATACCTTTTCCCTATCTCTAAGAATCTGGTTACCCTCAAAGTAAAGAATTACAGCAGGCAACTAGCATTCGGCGTGTACCCCCCTGCACTCTTTTATTCACTGTGCCTAGCTGATCATATCATATGAAGTATTTAAAAGACCCTTAGTGCTCTGCTGCTCAAAGGTATGGTACAGGAGGGTTCAACTCTGCCCTGGTGCACCATGCTGAGCAGCACCCCACTGCTATCAGTCACACACTGCAGCTCAGGGGAGCTGCAAGCAATGCTAGTAAATGACACAGCTTTTGAAGAAGGGAGAGGCAGTTCTTTTTTTTGTTATTCTGTGGCTACCCCTGCAGGTAAGGAAGATGCAGCCTCGGGCTCCCAAAATAGAGGTGCTTGGGCAATACAGGGCATTCGGGGTTGTGAATGGAGTGTACTGGTGTGAGCCCAGTGCTCCTCAGCCATGAAAATCAGAGCTGTAGCACAAGACGCAAGGACATTAAACAAAGAAAGGAGTGAACTTGGTCGTATGGGTTGTTGGAGGTTGCGGTCTTCCTCAGAGCTGAGCAGTGGCTATGGCAAGGGTATCTAGATTATAGTCCCATTTTGAGGGAAAAGGTTGGGGACAATATGATTTGTGTAACCCTATCAACAGATTTTTAAAAGGCCATGGGAGAGAGATAAAATGTGTATGGCACCCACAAGACACCCTCTTGTTCCACTGCAACAGCAGCCCAGTTTCTGTCCCTGCACATTGATTTTATGATCATTGGTGCAGTGGCAATTTGCCATAGGAGAGCTGATCAAAGACCATAACTTAGAAAACGTTTGAATGAAACAGGCTAATTTGCTGTTATGGCTGTTTATTCTGTGGGGGTTCACTGAAACAGTGAGTCATCATTAGCCCTCCAATTTATTTCAATTACTTGATCAAATGCAGCATAAATAATCCAATTAGTATATTCTGATTCAAGCAGGCCTGCATAATGTTCTTCCAAATTAAAAAAAAAAAGAAAAAGAAAGAAAGAAAAGAAGAGAGAGAATTCTACGTGGAAAGAGTACACTTTGAGTGAAGGGCTATTTGGCTCTGATTTTGCAAGAATGACATTTGGATTGTTGTGAACTTTTGCAAGTAGGGCATTGCAAAGTTTAACTTCTGTTAAACCCAAGTAATGCCCTGATAATCTCCCAATTGAGAACATGCCTCCTCCTGGGTCCCCTCACAGATCATTCTGCCTTGTATACCGTGTTAATTTTGCAATCAATACCCTTCGTGCAGGATTCTGCCCCTGGAGCAAGCAGAGAATGGGCAGTGTAATAGTTTGATCATGTTGGGAATAATCAGTGTCTCTTGTAAAAAGAAACAGGTTCTCACTCCAGTTCTTATTTCATTCCCACATTGTTCATAGCAGAACACCAGCTGCAAGCTATTTCTAGGCAGCAGTTCTCCAATTTGAAGTACAGAGCAAGGAAACGCAGGTTGGGAAGGTCCAGCATTGCCCCCTGCCTGGCCTGAATCGAATGAAATTTGTGAGCACGGGGCCAAGGGAAAGGGTCTTAAACTCACTCTGCCTTGCACTTCTTCAGGCTCAGCCCCAGGGACCCAGAGCCTCAGTTCTGAGTGAGGGGGAAGAACCGACTCCACGTGGGGAGGGTAAGCGAGCTCCTGCAGCAGCAGCAGCTCCCAGGCCAGGGTGCACACAAGCAGCAGACCTGGGGAGGTGCAGAATGACCTGCAATAGGATATACATTATGCATGTGTTGTGCAAAGGAGCCTGTCTTTAGGGAAAAATTATGGCGTTAACTATCCCAGAAGGAAGGGGATGGGCTATTACAGAAAACAAGCTTTCTATCTCCAACCTGAAAATCCCAAGAAGCCCTTTTCAAGGGGAAGTAGGAGTTCTTCCTCCACTCTTAGCTCCTCACCCCTCAAAATGCACTGAAAAGATTTTCTTTGCTCTTAATTTTTACATGTTAAGTTTGCTCTCCGGCCTCCCCAAGTGCCCCCAGGGCACCCATCTGCTCCCTCTGCTTCCCCTACCCACTGGGCAGAGTCTAGCCAGGCAGCCCGAGGGATGAAAAGTGACTGTCACATTCAGAAGTCAGGAGACTGGGGATGGCATTTTCATACCCTCTTGATGCAGGTTTCCACAGCTGCAAGGCACAGCAATGAACTGATTACATGGTAATGGCAAATCAAGCTCCTTACCCTTGCCAGCAAAGCCTTGGCTACGTTGGTCACTAATAACACAAGCCAGTAATGCCCAATGGGCTAGTGTCCAATGATCACTTTCTAGATTATTGTTTAATTTACAGTTTTTCAGAGAGGTCTGACTGCTTCACACTGCTCACTTGGAGTCAGGTTTTCATTCTATTTAAGTCAGTGACAGTATTGCCACTCATATCAAAGGGGGGCAGTGTTTCAGTCATGCAGTATGTCTATTTCTGAGGAATATCTTTTAGATATTTTATGACAAAAAACCTGTGCTGCATTCACTGGAGAAACAGAGAGAGGGAAGCCTACAGAGCTGTTGGACAGGGTTCCCTCTTAATGTCCTTGATGCTGAGGGTAGGTCTACCAGAGCAATGCAGTATGGCATGGAGCCGCCTGAAATAACTGCCTATCAGAAAGAATAAATTTGCAGCCACAGAGAGCTCTGCTTCGCCTAATTAGCACTGCTGAGAAGCAGGGCTTATTAACCCAGGCAGAGTGCCACAAAAACATGGCTATCCTGCTTGCAGCACTTGAACGAACTCATTAGTGCCGTCTTGGGCATCGTTGCACAGAAGCAAATTTGTGAATGAAGACCTTAAGAAGGAGAGCCGTCTGATATATATTGCGGTTCCCTGTGGCCCTGATTAGAAGTAGTTTGAAAACTGGGAGGCAGGGGAGGAACCCAGACCCACTGCAAACACAGTCCATCATGAGTCTGAACACTGTTTTTTAAGCTGTGCACAACAGAGGTCATGTTCTCCCTGTGTTCCCCTGCATGACCTACCAGTGGAATATTCTTGAAAATTGTTTGCCGTAATATGTAGATCCCAACGCACACTCCTCATGCTTTCACCTGAAGGCTTTAAAGATCAGCTGTGGTTTCTTCTATCATTGGAGGAAAAAAAACTTCCTGTAATAGCCCACTTTGCCCTGATGAACATTATTTAATATCCATACCCTATGTAAAAACAGAAACAAAGAAATATCATGTGTGTTTTCATTATAGCCACTTTAATAGTTATGGTTCCATTTCATGGAAAGAATATGTAGTTAGTAATAACTTTACCAAAATAAAATGAAATAGTACTGTTATTAATTCCACTTAATGGTCTAACAGCATCCAAATTAGGTGTGCTTATTAGTTCACAACATTGCTGGTKATAATTTTTAATCTCAGATAAATCTCTCCACAATGAGGAACTAATATAATGAGCCAATAAGAAAATGACACACTTTCTAAATAAATATTCTTAATGACAATAATGTATGTGCCACAACAGCAAACTACTCAATATTCTTGCCCTTCTGTGACTTCCTCCAAGATACCTGTGGTATGCTTGCATGTTTCCCTGTAAATATCATCCCATATCAATTTTATTATATTTTAAAGGGAATTTCAGGGAAATTAGGTTCTTTTGACATATGACACCATCCCTTAAAGATTGCTGAGATGTTCTGAAATTCCACCATGCTGTTATTCCAGTGTAGCTCGTGTGGACATCAATCAGAGATGAATAAGAGGGTGAAAAAAATCAATTATAGATGAAGATTAATCTTTGCAGTAAAGCAATGCTGTCAACAAAATTAACAGCTTTCTGTCACACTTGCATTTGTATGATGAGTTCATTTTGAATTTTGGATAAAGATAGCAAGCCATGATCAACAGAAAAGATGTTTCATTTATCCCCGTGCTTTGTCTAAGGGAAAAAAAGTTGTATTTAGAAATAGAAAGTCACTCTTCCATGGTAACAGTCCATTGTCTATAAAGGCAGTAACTTAGCCACATGGAAGAGGGGAGAAGGTTAATGTTGCAGACAAATATCAATAGCACTACATCAAAATAACTTCTTCAAAAGGTCTTTACTATTCCCAACACTAACAAAAAGATACAGAAAGCAAAACACAAGCTATAACAGTAATACTAAAAGAACTGGAATCTTTCAGAGTCACAAAAGGATGGAAAACCTTGAATTCACAAATTAATTGAGATCATTTCCAAGGAAGAACAACTCAAATTCTTCAATTACACCATACACAAAAATATGTCTAAATGACGAAAGTGTAAAAAATAAATTATTCTTTTGATTTTCAATGAATTCAGCTACCGACAAGGTACCAACAACAATCAGCTATTTATCTCAATTTGAACTGATGCAGCTAGTTCCACAGATAACATGTCAGAATGCCACCAGGAGATCAGGTCTTTAAAAAACAGCCATTGACTGTAGCTAAAATCAGCAAGCCTGAAAAATGAGACCTTTCTCTAAAACTTTGTTTGACAGTGTTTATTCATGGTTCAGAGAGACAAAAAGCAAAAGGCTCATGTTCTGATTCTTCAGGCTGTGTGGCTAGGTTGCATTTAAAAATGATGATCTAAGAATATAAGTGAGCTAAGATTTGTAGAAGGAAGTAGTATCTCTTATTATACCTACTGGTAAGAGACTGGAAACAATAGACAAAACTTTCAGTCACACAAGTTTATCTTCAGGATGAGCTGTTTCCTTGTTCTGGACCTGTATTTAACTTTGAAGATTGCACCTTACATTTCTGAGGAACAACTTGTGTCATTTTACGGTCTTTTAATCAGTTGGTCTCCCCACAGACCTTGATTTCTTTAACTCTAAAATCTAAGAAACCTTGTCCTTTCCCCCAAAATAGGGTTCTGAGAGTAATGATTCTGTGGTCCATCACTTCAAAATTAGATGTATTTGAAGCTGATAAGAATTCACATTTTCCTGCTCTTCTGGATACACCTACCATTTTTCTCAGTAGATGATGTCACCACAAGTACTTCAGGCTCAAATCAATTCAGTGTTTCCTCTATTGATACCAGATCAATAATGGCAAATGCAGATGTGTGAATCACCAGATTTTTGTCCAGCTGCAGGCTATGCAGATCACAGAGCTTAAAACAAGGCGCAAAACAGCTGGGAACAGAGTATTTTTGGTTGTGAGGAAGAAAACACAAGATCCCAAGGATACTAAAGACATACAAGGGTTCCAAAAGCCAGCATACAAGACAATGGAAGAAAAATCAATCAAGGGCTAATAAAGACACTTATGTCGCTCTTATTTCTGAACTGCAGGTGGTTGAACTGCTGTAGGCTTCTTAATCTCTCCCTGTGTCATCTGCTGCTGGCCATTGTCAAATACAGGATGAACAGCTAGATTCACCTCTGATCACAGCACAACAACCTTTATGTCTTAAATTTAAAAAGAAAAATAAACAAATGCAAAATATGACTGTTTGTTGGAAAGCTGCAAAGCCTCTCTTCCTTGCAGCCTTTTCAAGTAAGAGTGATGTTAGCAGATCTATCCACCTCAGTAGTCCTCTCTGGCCCTTTGTTTCTGTGTAACCATGCTGCCTCCTTTTAGTCCAGAGGCTTTCAAGCAATCTCCATGAACTGTGAAGCAAATTAACAACAAGTTAGTTTTTAATGAAGGCAATAATATATTAAAAATTAAAAAAAGACAAAAATACTACCTAAAAAGGGAGAAAAAAGATAAAGCCTCTATGAAATCACTCAGCATCTTCACTTCAGCTCAGACTCTGTGTTAATGTACAACAGGATAATATCCCTGAGTAGATATTGAATTGCTCATGACAAAGGTGCAAAGTCTGTCAGTTGTTACTGTGATTCTTGTCAGTTATTCTGTGTCTGTGTTCTCTCCATGCAACAAATGATGTCACTCACTTGTCTGCCTCTTTCACAACAGTTTCTGTATCTTCTTCCAGACCATACAAAAAGGTTTCTAAGCAATCTTCTGAACATTCTCCACAAGGTTTTCTGCAGTTTTGGGCAAGGCTTCATGATCCAAGCTGAATTTTCATTTCCTATGCATCAGTTTATCATGACACAGGTATTCTTCTGTAAAGTCTAAGAGGCAATAGTTAGGTCCAAAGAGTGGTAGGGAGAAAAAAAAAAGGATAAATATATATATTTAATTTGACATTAAAAGCGTATTTTTGTTGTTTATATTTCAATGTTATATCTGGGTTTTTTTCTGTCTCTATAGGTCGTAAGCAATTCAACGAAAACTGAACTGTCCCTATCTACCTGAACAGTACCTAGCATAGTGAGCCATCACCTCTGACTGTGGCTTCTATGTCTTTGCAGCATATTTTTCCCACTGAAGACTTGATTATGTAACAAAAGTATTTTGTCAGCATCTATATTAACCAGACAGTCAATATATTCCCACTGTGTATTATCCACCTAATTTCTTGAGGGAAAAAAAAAAACATTGTAGTCCATTCTTTCCTGTGGAAATGAAGCTAGGCATTTATACAGGCTGTGTGTTTGTCTGCACATCTTTCTTAACATCTTTTGAATCCATTGGTTGATTTTAATGCTATTTGAAATCAGGCTGAAAGATAATTAGGCTTCTTCAAATCTTATGAAGATAAATGGATGGCCAGGAGAAAGAATCCAGTTAGTGCCCCAATCAAGGAAAAGGCTGGGAGCTTATAAGGCATTAGAGAATATACCTGGAATAGACCCCAGAGAAAAAAAAAAAAAGCCAAAGTTCTTCCCTTCTTACTTCTCCCTTCCCTTGATCAGTCAAAAGATAAAAAATCCTTAGGAAACAGGCCTCAATATTTCCAGCCCTTATAAAAATACTCTTCTGTTTTGTATTTTAGTTAGCATCACAGAGCCCATCATAAGAAAGTGATGGATCATATTTTGGTTCACACTTCCCTGAATATATATGAGGTTAAAGCTTGCGGATGGTCTATGAATGAGAGTTAACATAGATAGTTGTCCAGTGCAGTTATTTACATTATTTACTTATCTGCTGTTTATGGAACTGGATCTCAATTGCAATTGTTGGTCCCAAAACTCTAGCTGCCCTGTAAATCTGAGCTGTAAATTGATGGTGATTACAGCTATGCATGAAGTCTCAATATGCTGTTTAGAGACTAAGTTGCTGGTACTGACAAATCACCTTTCTTCTTGCAAGGAGGTGAATGCAACACGAGTTCTACAGAACAGCTGCCCTTTAGCAAGCTCAGACTGAGGATTCCCAGTTTGATTTACTTTGGTATTAAAGTTTTAATTTTACATATATACAAACTAAAAAAGGAAAATCCTTCAACCCATTGCTCATATGATTAGACCTGATTTTTCTTGCCTGTTATTTGAAAGACTTGTAGACAATTAGTAATCTGTGCCAGAACAAGGATTTCTATATGGCCAGATTGTGCATTATTAATTTATGCAGAGTAACATTTACTCACATAACTAGTCATGCTGATTTCAGCAGGACTACTCACAGGAGTAAATGCTACTCTGCTGGTGGAGTTCTAAATTCCTATCCCAGGACTATCAGGTTTCTGGATGAAGCCATTAGTCTTCATTTTTTTCCTAGCTTTAGGCAGAAAACTGAACTGAGAATGTAAGCTATCTTAATTAAATCTGATCTGAAGCTTTGCTTTTCTAGTTAGCTCATTCATTCTGATATGGAAGTTATACCCTAATCACTCCTTAACATAGGCTTTCATGAGATGGTATCTAAATATAACAATTAGTGCAGAAGGGGAAAAAAACAAATTCAGACTAGACAATATAAAAGAAAGATAAACTTTAAGTGTTACAGTTATTTTTTTAAAGAAAAAAAAAAACAAATTCCACACTGGGAGGCAGCGCTCATAAATTAGAATTCGATTTATAATGTGTCAGTGACATTTTCATATCTATTTATTTTAATGCCTAGTAACATTTTAAAATTAGTCGAGGTTGTGTTGCTGTTACAAAGGTTAAATGAAGAGWTTATGAGTTGCACAGATGTTTATGGTTTGGGTTGATAGCTCTGGGACATCCCATTCTGGAGGCATTGTGTTCCAGTTCATTTTAACAGTAATTAGAAGTACCCCCGTAACGAGGTGCTTGCTGATGAAAACAGTTTCATTAGTTTGGGTGATTTTATTGGTTTCCTTTAGGGTGAGGAACGAGTGTTAATAGTTGTAATTTAATAGGAAAATTACTGAAGCAAGAAAGATTCCACTGAATCTTAAATGAGGCATTAGACAGATGTTCCTCTTCCAAACAATGAAATACAAGGGAAGAGCAGCTACCTTAAGAATTATCATATGAATGTATTTACCTTAGAATATATGAGCTATCTTTTGTTTAAGTATTTTAAATATCAGTTAAATAAAATTATTAGGAACCTACAGAGAAAATATATATTAGCTTAACAAATTCTGAGTACATTTGTCCACTTGCATGTGCACAAACATACAGAGCAACTCTGAAGTGGAGGTCTGCCAGTCAAGTTAACCATTAGGAAGGTTGTGTTCTCTTTCAGAGAGTGAGAAGGCTTTTTCTCCCCTGACAACCTGCTATTTCGCAGTGCACAGCATCTCCTTTAGGGTACCATCACTTCTCACCAGGCATAGCTGCCCCAGTTATGCTGGGTCCCATGTCTTTAGGGAGAGTGATGGATCCATGGCAAACTCGCTAGGCTGTCTCAGCTGAGCTTTTTAAAAAGTCACATCCCTACCAGGGATATCTCTTCTCCGGAACAGGAGGTGTGATCAGCTCTTGGCCTAGGGAACATCTTCTTACCCTGTGTGGACATGCACTGTAAATAACAGCTAAGCCTCATCTCTGGCCTCCAACTTTTACTGAAAATCAGTGTGTTCTCCAATAGCTTGTCTGACCTCATTGACTCCCCTTTTCACCTTCTTTCCATCCCTCCAAGTCTCCCTTCTTCCTTAGCTCCTCATAGCATCCACAGCTGATGGGTTGATGATCTCAACTTACAGAGTAGATGGCACAAGGATACTATGTGAAGGTGCTATCATGCCCCCATGGCCCTGAAGCAGACAGTCTGTCCTGCTGATTAGTTTTCTCAGACATCTGGCCAGAGAAAAACATCTCTCTTGATAAGACAATCCAAAGTCCTAAAAGCACACCCTCCCTCAGAAGAAATTATCCCGTAGATCACAGCCAAGGTCAGGACGCAAGCATAGTAGACAGTCGGCTAACATCTCAGAGCGATGGAAGCAACAAAATCTTGGCTTAAGCAGGAGAGAGAGAAACTGCTTGGGTTTCATAGCAGCAGCTATATCTGTTTTCCCATACCAGTTGGCCAGCAGAGCAACACTCCTTCCTAAAAAGAAGCTGTATTTCCTTTACTAGAAATGGGAGCCCTGTGATTTTCCCACCTCATTGTCCTCACAGGACTCTTGCTCACCTCTCAGACACTCTCTGATGCGCAGGCTCTGCAGTGTGGTCCCAATGGGCTCTGTGACAGAGCTGAGCACTTTTGAGGCTTTCACTGAACCCAGGGAAACATGCAGGAGCCAACATGGCATCACACGGCCACTCCCAGCACATCCGTCATGGGGAGCAACTTCTGTCTGTCTTTCTGACCTTAAGAAATTACAGAAGAACATGTGGCTCCAGAGTGAGGATTAGAAACATCAGTGAAAGAAGGGAACTATTAAAATCTCCATCTGAGTTGAAAAGACTTGGAGAAGGTTTAAAGAGCACTTACCTCTGTATCTGCACACAAACCACATCGAGAAGCAAAGCAAAGCGATGTGAAGAGAGGAGTAAGGAAGTAGTTTTATTTCTGACAATAATTGGTTGTGAAGCACTCAATCCTTTCAAAAGCTTCCCATTAACAGCAGATGTGGCTAACTAAAATGGGATTAGGGAAGTACACTCCATATCAAATGAAATATATAAACAATGTACTTTAAAAACAGAAGGTATAAAATAAAGGTGGAAATACAGAAGAATGAATTCAGGTGGAAAATCCAATGCAGCAATTTCGGGAGGCTGAGTGAGTCCCAGGTAAGATACTGTGAATAGGAATCCTGACAAATGTTTAAAGACACCTGGAAGAATTAAAATATGGTGCAGTGAGCATTTGAAAAGTGAAGGAAGATGCTCAGTATATACAGGAACACACGAAGGGAAGAGAGTGTACTGAGACTAAGGATGTTAGAAATAATTCAAAATACAAGATAAGAGATACCCGAGTCAGAAAGTCATGGAGAATTCAATCCAGAGCCTGCCCTGTTGCGTAACAGACTTATGGTCAGCCCTGGAAAAAGGTGGAAGTATTACAATGGTTGCATGACTTTCAGAGAGTTTACAAGTGCCAGAGAATATCCACAACATAAAAAAAGAAGGTGACAATCAGTAAAACTGTATTATTATACAAAGCTTTTCTGATAGAGCTAATTGTTTAGAATATGAAAGAAAAAGACAAAATCAAGAACTACTCTATCATCTTTATCACAGAGTAGCTAAACAAGGGAAAAAACAAGAACAGTTATCTAGATGGATATGATTAAAAGAGTCGCATGAGAAGATAGTTAAACTTTATTGGCAAAAATTCCACACAGAGCCTTTGCTAATATTTCTTCTATGTAACAGATAAAAAGCAAGTAGCATAAAGCTAGAAAACAAATGAATAATAAAATATTTCTACTGCAAACATTTAACGTTTTTCAAAAATCATAACAAAGCCACGTTCAACTTTACTCATCAATTATTCTGTTTAAGACAAAGAAAAGACATCTAGTAAACACTTTTATGATCTGGGAATGAGCCAGCCATATGTAACCATGTTTCAAATGAAAGTCTCTTATTGTGACGATTGTACTCCAATGGTGCTGCATATTCTGACAGGGTTATTAAATGCTGGTATAGTTATTATCTCTTGACTGCTAATTCATTAAACAAAGAGTTTCAGAGCCCTTTTTATGTGAAAACAGGAAGAAAAAAATCAATTCAAACTTCAACACTGAGAAATGATTTAATGAAAGGAAACCCAAAGAACTGATGTCAAAATAAGCTTAATTAAACATTCCATAAAGCAGCTTTTTGCCACCTATGAATAACACAACTAGGAAGGATGAAGTATGCACATTATCTTTGATCTTTGCTGAAGGCAAGGAAGTACAACCAAATGTGTACATTACTCTCCTCAGAACATCCTTCTAGCCTAGGTGGGTACAAGATAAATTCAATAATTTATGTCCAGCATCAGAAAGGGAAAAAATTTTGGTTTTCTGATATTTCAATGCACATCAGCTTAATAAGCAGGGTGCAAGAATATACTGGATAGATGCCTCACCCCTCAGCACAAGTGAGCTTTGGAAGTCCTAAAGGGAGTAAAGAGGCCAGAAAAGGAGACTGTATTCAGCTGAAGGTAAAAGTCTAAGAACAAAAGCACTTAGTCAAACTGCCAGGTGTATGAAAATAAGAGCTTTCACTGTCATGCTTCTCTTTGGTGGAAAAGAAGAAAATCTCTCACCATCTTTTCTTTCCTCCTTTTCCCTGACTGAAGGATCTGAGCTGGCTGCAAAGCTCTTGCAGCTACATAGAACAGTTCAAACTGGGCCCAGAAGAACGTGGATATCATGTGCACCCTTGGCGTTGAGTAACCACAAAACTCTGCAAGCCCATCTTGCACTGTGCACCATTTGCATCCAGGGAACAAGTGCCAAATCTCTTATTTGTGGGACTTACTGAAGGCAAGAGAAAGACTCCTACCAAATTCCCAGCACTGCCCAGGAAAAATGTTAAAGCCAATCTTACTGACTGTGTGACTTCTTCATGCAACCAGCCACTTTGGTGTCCTGCTTTATATTTCTACACCAAGTGCTACAGGAATCTTCTCCTTTCCAGTTCCTGACTTCTGAAACATCATGGATGGGCATTTCTCATTTCCAGTAGTTTATAGCTTTTTCCAATAACCACCTAAAAAGCTGCCTTTTACAAATTGCTTTTCATCTATGTAAAGTGGAATAGATTTCAGATAGATGGTTTTTTTCAGTGATAAGTTATAGCACAGGGAAGACAACAAAAAAATTCTCTCATTTTGTGGTGATAGGAACAAGAAAGAAAAGACGTAGAAAAGAGGTTACAAAGGTAAAGGCTGCAAGGTTCTTCCACTCATCAGGAATAGTGTTTTTGTATGCTGGTCAATAGGAGATGAYGCCAACGCCATTAGACAGGTACAATGTGGAAGTTCCATCTGAGGTAGCCACCCTGTTATCCCACTGTAGTCAATGAAAAGAAATAGGCACTTTATAAATAGAAACTAATAACTGCTCTCTCTAAGGGAGGTACTGATAATTTCCACAAAGTACTGACTCTGCTCTTACTCCTGGTCTTAACCAGACATATCATCTACTAGAATTTTTACCCACCAGTTTTACTGGTCTTTTTACCCATTACCAACTAGATGGATAGAAAGCCGGTTGCACAGAGAGGCTATGTGTATCCATCCTTACAGGTTGTCAAGACCTGACTGACTCACACCCCGAACAACTTGGTCTGACCTCAGAGCTGATTCTGCTTTGAGCAGGAGGTTGGACTATAGATTTCCTGAGGTCATTTCCAAACTAAATTATCCTATGATCCTATCCTGTGATTTTACACATGTCCAAAAAGTGACTGAGCACTTTTCTCCAAGAAAAAAAAGGAATCCATTAAAGGCCATTAAATTAAAAGACAATGATCCCTGAGTCCCAAAATGCTGGAGATTTGGGTTTATACTAATATTGCTGTCTCCTTGCCCTGTTCTTACACAGGCATTTGTTATTTGCCACGATTAGAGACAGGGTACTGGCAAGATAGCCTTTGGTCTGATATAGCAGGGTTCTTCTGACATAAGGGAAAGTGAGGTAGCATGTAGCTGTCATGCCTGACAGTAATATGTTGTAAGGGATTTCCACGGAAGCAACATTGCATAGTTCAATGTCAAAAGTGCTGCATAAATAATGCTTTTAGAATAATCAAGYTGCAAATTATTACAAAGACAGAAGAAAGTTCACATTGCAAATCATACTGTATGGCAGGCAAGAAACCAAAAGACAAACTGCTGCATCATGCCAAAAAAAAACCCAAAAAACAAAAAAACCCCAAAGTTTTCAAAATTTTAAATGTAAGTTTATGGCTGCAGTTCAATTGATCCTGAGTACAGGAGCACAAGAACAGAAACTATCCCCAAATAAGTTTGTTTTCCTGTTTAGCAATTTCAGAGGATGTGTCTATGCTAGTGTTTTAATCTGGATCAGAAGTGCACTCTTGAAGCAGTCTCTTCACTTCCAGGCTTTGGTCTGCATTGTAGAGCAGTCTCAGCAGGCACCAGATGGATTTCTTGCTGATGAAGCCAAGCAGGGAGTTGTGTCCTCGGGGCACATCTCCTGCACCCAAGCTACAGGTGGGCATTTGCTTCTCAAGGCGATCCAATGTAAAACCTCCAAAATGTGTACAGTATGGACAACAAGACCTCAGCAACAACTSTACAGATGCACCCCTACTGCTCCACGCTATTACTGATATAAACATAGCCAAAGATGCTGAACAGCTAAAAGTAAAGCTAGAAAGGAAAGAGGTCCCCAGAATTAGTGGTGAAATCAAGGAATTCATGAGACATGCTGTGAAATTCCCAGGGCTGACAGGACTCTTCAAAAACCTACCACAGGATAGTCTATTGGCATCCCATGATGGCTCTGTAATTTAACAGTGTGAATAATAGATGGTTATACAAGTACAGCTAACTAATACTCCAAACCTAGCTGCTGTCAGGGGGATGAATGCTAAGACTTCCACAACTCTAAATGACTGAGTGAAAGTGTGAGAGAAAAATCCAGTATCTTTCTGTAATCTCTTTGTAATGTATTTTAACCCAGGGCTTTATTCTGAGCCTTCATAAAATAAAACAGACTCATCTTTTAGTTTTATTTAGCCTAATAATGAACCTGATCTTTGTGATCTAAGGCAGAGAACCCTTTTTTCACCTTCAGTCAGAGAGGAGGGGTACTCTTTCGGGATGCTTGCTGCTTACCAGTGGTTTGGGGTTATTCAGCTGATGCACACGCTGTACACCCAGCTGCAAATCCCCATTTTGTGACCAGTGACACCAGTCCCCACTAACTGGAGCCATCGCTGCTGGTAACCTGCAGCCAGCTTCCTCTTTGCAAGGAAGGTACAAAACAATTCATGATTCAGAAAACATTTCTGCAGTCATCCTATAATCATCCTCTGTCGGCTTCCTCATGCTATATACCAAAATGCACTATTTGAGGGAATGAAGTGAATAAGAGAAAATAATTGTGATTAATACTAATACAAATCATTGTGAGGTTCAGTCAAATCAGTCAATTGCAGATGCTGAATGTTTGGCAAATTCCTTGCCTTTGAATCTCAAATCAGCTCTTTAGCTGATTGCGTATTTATCATACTTCACAAAATAAACTCAAACACATCTTATAAATTCTGACACTACTTAGGCTCTGAAGGGGGCGGTGAGGGAGGCAGGGTGACACATAAGGCAAATGAATCCATACATTTCTGGGAGCACTGAGATGCAGTGAAGGGCACCCTGGAATAACCTGAGGAGGCCAGGAGTGGAGCACGGGCCAGGAGATATGGCACTTCAGCAGAAAGTTTCTTCTAGCTCTACCCAACTCTGCCAACAAAAATGGAGCAAGACTAATCAGCAGATGATTTGGTGAACTGTTTCAGTCAACTGAGTTTAACATTTAGGATCAATGTAAAGGTCCTCCTTTAGTGTTTATAAAGTCAGCAGAAGTTGTTGATGTAAAACAAAATGTGTGCTTAGCACAAGTGATGTTCCAGCCACCTCCTTCCTAAGTAGAAGGTTAATTTTCAAAATGTTAAAATTTGAATGTTTCAAGAAAATACTTGGAAGTCAACAGTTTCATTTGATTTGTATTTTACCATTCAGATTTTGCTTTACTTGTAATAACATCACATGGGAAACTAACTTGCCTAACATAGACCAAGGTGATAGTCATCATATATAATTTAGCATATAAACTTTCTTTTTTACAGGAGCAAATTTAAACGCAAAAATAATGCAGTTCAGTGTCCTGCACTTAGATTTTTTTTTTCCCCTGTGGTAATATTTGACATAGGACTATAACCACAAACCTCATATAAAATAGAATAGGAAAATATCCTGGCAAAATAATTGCCAAGGCTGGATCTGTGCTGTTTTATACTTATAGCAGCAATACCCACTACTATACTAAGTTACTGCAAATACCTGTATGAATGGTGACATTTCTTGTCAATAATCTCAGCCTGTCAGAACAAAAGAAGGCTGGAAAAACACCAAATATGTTGCTAAAGTTTATCATTTTTGACAAAAATGTAATAGGTATGGTTTCAGATCAAAGAAGATATAATAACATTAGAAAAGTTAATGGCTCTCCTTGAAATGCAAAAAGCACAAGTGCAAATCACAGAATCACAGAATCACAGAATCGCTGAGGTTGGAAGGGACCTCTGGAGATCATCTAGTCCAACACCCCTGCTCAAGCAGGGTCACCCAGAGCACGTTGCACAGGATCACGTCCAGGTGGGTTTTGAATATCTCCAGAAAAGGAGACTCCACAACCTCTCTGAACAACCTGGTCCAGGGCTCTGTCACCCTCACAGTGAAAAAGTTTTTCCTCATGTTCAGATGGAACTTCCTGTGTTTCAGTTTGTGCCCATTGCCTCGCGTCCTGTCGCTGGGCATCACTGAAAAGAGTCTGGCTCCATCCTCTTGACACCCTCCCTTCAGATACTTGTACACGTTGATAAGATCCCCTCTCAGCCTTCTCTTCTCCAGGCTGAACAGGCCAAGCTCTCTCAGCCTTTCCTCATAAGAGAGATGCTYCAGTCCCCTAATCATCTTTGTAGCCCTTCGCTGCACTTGCTCCAGTAGTGCCACATCCCTCTTGTACTGGGGAGCCCAGAACTGGACGCAGTACTCCAGATGTGGCCTCACCAGGGCTGAGGAGAGGGGCAGGATCACCTCCCTCGACCTGCTGACTGGCAACACTCTTCCTGATGCAGCCCAGGATACCATTGGCCTTCTTGGCCACAAGGGCACATTGCTGCCTCATGGTCAACTTGGTGTCCACCAGCACTCCCAGGTCCTTCTCCGCAGAGCTGCTTTCCAGCAGGTCAGCCCCCAGCCTGTACTGGTGCATGGGGTTATTSCTCCCCAGGTGCAGGACCCTGCACTTGCCTCTGTTGAACTTCATGAGGTTCCTCTCCGCCCAGCTCTCCAGCCTGTCCAGGTCTCTCTGAATGGCAGCACAGCTCTCTGGGGTATTGACCACTCCTCCCAGTTTTGGAGTGATCCCTGAACCAAACACCACAGGGACTTGAACCTGAATCTGTTCACCAATGACTGAGCTCTCAAACAATCAGGCTAGCAAGTACCCTGAGCTGGTCTTCTCTAATGTGTTTGGTTTTCCAGGGATAACTGCAAAGCATCTTCATTTCATTCTAAAACAGAAGAACGGCTCTCAAATCCTTATTATTTCTAAAGAACTGGAAATGCTGTCCAATAGTCAGCCCTCTTTTCCCCAAGTGAATATTGGTGAAAGCTTGCTTTAAAGAGAACTCTGCCGCTTCACGGATTCCACTGAAGAAGTATAAGAGAAATATCACTGGTAGTGCAGAACTTTTTTATGTTGTCATAAAGCCAAGAGAAGTCAATTAGGTCTAGTACTTCATTAATGATCTTCACAAATCACATTTATGGCAAGTCTCATATCTATTTCTCTGTTAGAACACGCCATTTGGAAAGACTAGATTTGACACCCTTATATGATGGCATTGCAGATACTGCTGGGGTAATTAATTTTTACTTGTGCTCTGGTGAAACCAAGCAAAACTTTCTAAGACATTTGGCCAATTACACACTCTTTAGGGCAATGAAGCCTTTTCAGAAAGCTTGGCTTTATATTACCACTTTGATCAAAGCTTTAATGAAATTGCTCCATGACAGAAGTCACTGGACTATTAAGAAAAAGCTACAAAAATAAATTAATGCATAGCTGTGAATTTGCAAAAAGACACATCTTCCAAGTTTTTGATTTTTTATTAATGTGCTGCACCAGACAACCTCCCCTGTGTACAGTTCTAACAAATATTACAAGAATACCTTTTCCATGATAAAGGCCATCCATGGGATCTTTATAATTGGAGCTTTGCATTCCCTTTGTTTTATTACAGCATTTCCAGAGGAAAACTGTTACTCTGTCCTCAAGGGGCAGACTTGGAAAGACTTGAGTTCTTTTATGGATGCATGGACATAAAAAACTACAGAGGAACCTGGGGAATTGCAGGCTGTTTTGCAGCTCTGATACAGCACATCCCTACCACTCTATGTTGGAGTATTGTAAAAAAAAAAAAAAAAAAAAAAAGGCAATTAAGTTTAAACACAGCAATGAAAACTGCAGTTTAGAAAGAGACCAAACTTTGAAGAGCCTTCCTGACTGCACAGCTCTGCTGTCATGTTCTACACCCAGTCTTGCACCAACGTGATATTCTCACACAGGAGCTCAGTCCAGGCGCACACAGTAAGGTGCTGACTTTGCACAATTTCTTTGTTGCAGACTCATCTTCAAAGTGTTTCTGAGTCACAGAATTATTTTTCAAATGCAAGTATACAAAATAAGGCACCTGCACACATATGCACATATTGAACTGAGCTAATTGCAGCTTTGCTGAGCATCCTTAAACTCCACTGAGACTAGTGAGCAATCTCCTGTGTCTCCCAGGTTAAAGATTGCACTGGCAGAGTTTTAGGTTACTGAGTGTTACAGTAACTTAAACCTCCCTGATAAGCCAAAGCAGCAGTCCAACTGGTGAGCTACTCTGAACTAGGTACCACCAGGTCAGCTTGTCAGGCAGTGCAAACTGGCAGCTTCGAAAGCCAATGAACTCTTTAATAGGCCTGTGAAAATGAAGAGAGTGTTTGGGAATGGAGGCAGGCTGGGAGGACAATGTCAGTGAGAAAAAGGAAATTCTCTATTGGAAAGCATGGTTCTGCTGTTTTTTTTAACCTTCCTTTTCCTAAGCTCACCTTTGAAAATGGTTGTGAGATCCTCAAAGACAAAACATAAGGGCAAGACAATTGTGAAAATCTTTCCTCCACAGTGCAGAGATGAACCAGATTCCAGGGCAAAGTCTTGACCCAGATTATGTCTCAAATCAGTACTGGGCTGCATGGGTGTCTGTGAAGGCAGTCAGGTGTGGGACAACTCAGAAAATAAGCCCGTGTCTATACAAAGAGCCCAGAGGAACAATTACCCCTTATCTTACTTTCATGAGATGCAGTCCCAACAACACAATATGTCAACATTGCATAGGCAAGTTTTTGACTTGGATCTTGATGTGGATCTTCACTTCGGTGATAGTAAATACTGTCCTGCCTGATCATCAGCACAGATAACAAGTGGAGGAATTAATCACCTTACTGGCTGTGGCCCCATAGTCATTACATACAACTGCAAAAATGAATCACAACTCTCGGTCAATGCAGGATCTCTAACACAGAGTAGAAAATTCAGCTTTCAGCTTTCATGTGGGAACCAAAATATCCATATTCTCTTCKAGAACTGTGTGTCTCTTCTGATCCGTTTGCCTTTACCAATCAGGCTAGAGAAAGGTACATTTGAAAACTCTAAAATACAAATGCATTTCTTGATTTATGTTGCTTTTATTGTACTTTAAATAGTGAATGAATCACACGCAAATTCACACACGTTTGCTCAGTCCTATTATACTATTCATTTTCAGGCCAGTGAGTAGTGAGAGGCAGCAGGGTGGATACCAGAAGGTGCAGAAGCGGTCAGCGGTGGGAGCTGCTGGGGACCTCGCAACAGCAGCTCACCAGGATCTCAAGGTTTGTTGCAGGGGGACAAATAGGGATTAGAAATGGGATCATCAAGAAGAATTGGGATAAAAAATAAAAGGTCTGATTTCTGTTCAGCTGAGAAACATAATGGTCCCAGGATCAGAAAACAGCTTTTGGAGTCTACACAGGAGCTCTCAGCCCTGCTCTGCCCCTCTTTGGTGACCCTAGTGAAGTGTCTTAACATTATTCTATCTTGGTTTGCTAATCTTCAGCAGGGGGACTTTACTGCAGTATTTACTAAAAACCTGCAGGCAAGCTACAGCTGAGGAATACATCGTAATATGTGGCAAATCAAACCCTGCAGGGTTCCCAGCCTTCAGCTTTGCACTGGTTTTGAGAGAAGAGTCCATCCCTCATCAGAGGAGTGGTGAAACATGGAGCAACACACAGCAGCACATAGCACAACCTGGCGGAGGTTTGTCCTATTAGTCAAGAGCTTTAGCTAAATGAGCTTCACTTTCACAAGATCCATGCACTGGAAGAGCACAAGTCACTATGACAGCCAAGCAGGCATACACTTTGTCTTGCAGAGAAGCTACTGCAGTATCTGGGCTTCCTGGAATACTCATAAAACTCACTAGCCAGATACAGAAAACAGCAATGTTTAATGCAGCAAAAGATTATTAGTGGTCCTAAGAGTGCAGTTAATAGGAAATGTGGCTTGCATGCAGGAGATGCGCCTCAGAAAGAGGGCCTCAGAGGCTTGGTGCAGGACGGTTCCTCTGCTCCCATTTTCACTGAATACCCACCACTGAGGTCACTTCAGGCTTGCTGACTCCACTGCACCTGCTGCCACTGGGAGGGTAAGAAATCGCTTCTCTATCTGCGATTGAATACTCTCCTAATGGTAATGAACCACTTAGAAAAAAAACATTTGCTTAGACAAACATCATCATCTGTCAAAGCCATGGCAATAATAAAACCTCTACTGCCAGAATTCGCTTGCACTGAGTGATGGGTGGGTGGATTCAACAGTCATGAACTCTTAACTAAATGCATTTTTCCCATAAATTCCCCCGGTACATTAACTTTTACTGATAGCAAATAGCTGCCCCATCTCTAAGGAAACCAGTATTAATCTTACAAACCTGCAGGACAGAAGAAAAATAGGCAACTATTACTGACTCAGACACATGCCATGGCCCTGCTTCTCTAGATCTTTGCAACTCCTATAGACATTTACACAAAATTGAAGGTAAAATACTCCCAAGAGCAGACAGCCACCTATTTTGCATAGGTGTAAATGCTCTTTAGACAAAGCCCTGAAGTCTGGCAGGCAAACAACCCAAGGCACTAACTCCAAGAGCTATGAAGAGGGCTGTCACTTAAACTGTTGAAATGAGCTCACTGATGGCAATTTAAATGACAGGATCCTCAATTGTATTCAACGAGAAGGACCTTCTCTAAAAAAATCCAGCTACTCTACTTATTTTTCTTTGGATGAAACTGGGGCTGATGCACCTGTCACGACTCCAGGAGAGGTGCACAGCTGTAGGGGACAGAGCCCACTGATGCTATCCGGATGACCACTTTTATCTAATTTCTTTTGGCCTCCAAAACATCAATATGCCAGATTACACATGACAACATGCCTGGCATTACAAGATGTGGGGAAACAAACTGATGCATCAGGTCACTCAACAGAGGGCCAACCCTTCTGGCTAGGCATCTGGTAGGGGAGTCTGGGTGACCAGTGCCCAATATGATGCAGCAGCACAGCCTCCTTCCTTTGGTGTTGCAGGGATGGCCAGGAGGTGAAAGGAGCAGCCACCTCCAGTCCCTGGGCTCCCAGAGGAGGACACAGACTGCACTGTGGCTGCCGGTGTGGGAAGAAGGGACCTAGCCACTGGTTTGTTTTCAGTGTTTTTGAACTAATGGGTAGGCACCAAGAAACATCATAATTATTCTCCTAACCTCAGTCCCCACTCAGTACAAGTCTGTGGGGAACCATCGAGAGGCAAGAAAGCATTGGTGACAAAAATACATTAAAAAAAAACCCTCTAGGAAGTGAAATAAAAAGATCTGGAGACTTTAACTTTGCCTGGAAATTGGTATTTTACCACAGCTTCAAGAAATTTCCTGGGGATAAAAAACAGTATTTTTTTAAGGCAGCCCTACAGAATTAATGAAAACCTTCAACTTCCCAGGACCCTGGAATCCCCTGGGGCCAATCGTCCCAATTAACATTTTCTTGATTGCTTGTCATTATGCCTTCAGAGTGTGAAAGTGTTACAGAGAAATTACAGTTCATCCATGCACCTAATCCAGCAGAACATTTTTATTGTTACATCTGAGTGAAGAAGCTATAAAACCGAGAGAGAGAAACTGTGCTGAATCTTTCCAGATTTTTGAGCAAGTACCCCCCAAAGATTCAGGATGACTTCCCCTCTCCCAGCTGTAATTTAAATAGCCCCAAACCTATGGCTTGTGTAGGAGTTTTTTATATGCTTTATTCTCTCATAACTTACATTTGAGGCTTGGTGGTGCATAAAGTATTTGTGAATTTAAGGCTCAAGGCACACCTGGGAAGCTGTTCCAATAATCCCAGGATGAACTGAAAACTGAACAAAATTATTAATGAAGATAATAATTATGAAAATGAGGCATAACCCCTCTGCCTTTATCTCCTGTCTGCAAAACATACACACATGCAGACCTACTGATCCTTTTCTCTTCCCAAGGACTATCTCAAACATTTGTTACTGAGGATGCGATTTTCAAATGGACTCATAGGAATTTGGAGCATGAAGTTCCCATGAAAAGTCAGTGGAACCTGTACTCTTAAAATACACAGGCCTTTTTGAAACTCCTGTTATATGAAGAGTGGCCCAGCCTCTGTGACACTGTGACAAGCTCTCTCAGCTGAGGTAGATCAAGCATAAAAAGCCAGCAAAGGAGTCATCTGAGGAACAGAGCTGCAGCATATGAATGAATAGAGCTGCTGGACTGCAGAACAGAACAGCTGGGTCAGGTCTGGCCATCCAGATAGCTTTCCTGTGTTTTGGAAAAGGACTGAAAAGGACAGTCTGAATGTGGAATGACACTTCCCAGGATGAGGGACACAGAACTTACTCCTATATATCAAGCAGTCTGCTGCTCCCACAGCAAAGCATAAGGATGCCAGTGTCCCCACCCATGACCCATAAAGCATCTCCTTGGTACTCCACATTTGTCCACTCTCCACACACACAACAGCTAACCCAAAGCTTCTGGCAAGATTTCTGGCTAGCTTCTTCTGGCACTTGCCCTAATTTATCGACATCTGCACTGAGTCATGAAATCATTGGATAATACTGAGCCATTGAGTCAAGCTCCTGCTCAAACCACAGTCAACTAGATCAGGTTACTGGAGAGCCCAAAAATGAATGCAGTGCTCCATGTGCAGGCTCACAAGTCCCGAACAGAGGGAAAGGATGACTTCCCTTGTTGTGCTGGCTATACTCTCACTAATGCAGCCCAGGATGCAGTTTTGCATCCTTTTTGCTGCAAGGGCACACTGCTGGCTCATGTTCTACTTGTCCACCAGAACGTCCTGATCCTTGTAGAAACAAAGTTGTTTTCCATCCAGATCGCAACCAATCTGCACTGTTTCATAGGGTTATTCTGGCCCAAGTTCAGGACTCTGTGCTCCTCATTACCCTATCAGACAATCCTACAAAACAGCACTGCCTGATGTGTGTTATTATCCACTGAAACAATAGGGGTAGGTCAGAAAGAGTGCTCCAAGTGTGAGACTGAACAGAGGATACGTACTGGAGGGTACTGTAATGACTGATCAGACCAGCAACTTCCCCTGTGCTGCTCTAGTTGCAGGTCTCTCCTGCCCTTCTCAACAGTTTCCAAAACTGGTAGCGGACAGTCAAGAAAACTGGCCTTCCAGATGTTATATGGACACTGTGACAGGACAGTATGGAAACAGCTATTTACTCCAGAGGGACTAATCCTGAAGTACCATGAGGGTGGCCATGGCAAGTCCCTACTGCTTGTAAAGGGCCCTCCTTCCTTGCAAGACCCACTGTATGATTATTTCTGTTCCTCTCCTAGTGATTACTAAATGTCTGTACTGCATAATGTCTTTTCATAACACTTCTAAAAATAAATAACTTTACTTCTGTTGTACTTACAAGGCAAAATTAACAACCTGACTTCAAGCATCCTGACTTTTTTTCATGTGGTTACCTCATCAGGGTAATAGAGTACGAGCAGGAATGTCTATATTTTCTTTTCATTCACTGGGGTTAACAGTGATAAAATAGAAACAACCAAGATCCCCATATACGCTCCCCTAAGAAATGATTACACCTACCCAAAGGTGTGAACTTATCAATACATTACACTGAGTGCAGTCAGCATCACTTTGTCCCAGGAGCTGCCCACAGGGACAAAGCTAGCTGTCCATGTGCTACAGCCCAAGCTATCCCTAACACTATGTCCAATGAGTCACTAGCCCCATCCAGAAAAATGAGGAGTTCCCYGTGCAGCGTGGAGCAAAGACAAGGCACATCCTTGGTTCTTTTTTCTTCAGCTCCTAAACAAACCCTGGCAGACGAAGGGCAACAAAGGGAAAGATTGCTACTCATTGCCTATTTTCAACTAGTTCATCTAGCTGGACAAAGACCTTGGCTGGAGCAGAACCCTAAAGACTCCTAAACAGTGTCCACCAGTCCTAAACTGTTTCTTTGAGCTCTTGCTTCCATTTTTATTCAATATTTACAAAGTCTGATGCCCCCAAACCCTGATGACATATAATTCTCTCACTTGAACACTATGCACACACTGCTCCCACAATTAAACAGCAGAGTGCCACAATGGCATTCATTTGTACTTCTGAATGTGTCCCAATAACATATATTTAGGAAGTGTTCAATTACAAAGTGACTGGCAACATATAGCTGGAGCTGTCAGACTAAAAGTAGGTCATATCTCTTTTGGGATCCAGGTTGGATCTCAAAACCCTACTAGACTGTGCACTAAGCTCATTAGGCACACAGCTCATTCACAGGCAGGTTAAGGAGCCTTCTCCCAAACTGGAAAGGGCTCTGGAGATACATTTAAACTAATAAAGAAAATGGACCAAGAAACAGAGTCTGTTCTGAGGCCACCAGCCAAGGTACAGATTAGGTGCATACAGTTCAATTCTCTATCCTCCAATACAAGGTGGCTGCTGGGAATGGATCCTGATCCATGCTAAATACCAAACTGTGCACAAACTTTTATTATGCTAACAGAGAAGGTCAAAATCATGCCAGGGACTGTGTGAATAATTTAACAGCAGGCACAATTAAGTTTAATGTTCAGGCCTGTGGCAAGGCTAATTTTATTTTTCTAGTGTAAACAAAGCCTCAGAGCTCTGTGTCTATGACATGTCATCTCAAATCTAGTATCTACCTTTACATATGCCAAGTCCTGCAGCTGGGACACAACAGCCCTACACAACAGTGCAGGCTGGGTGCAGACAGGCTGGAAAGTAGCTTTTCAGGAAAGGACCTGGGGGTCCTGGTGGGCAACAAGTTGAACACAAGCCAGCAATGCACCCTTGCAGCAAAAAAAGCTGAAAGCATCCTGAGCTGCATTAGGCAGAGTGTTGCCAGCTAGTCAAAGGAAGTGATCCTTCCCCTCTGCTCAGCTTTGGTGAGAACACATCTGGAGTATTTTGTACAGATTTGTACAAGAAAGACATTCATAAACTGGAGCAAGCCCAGCGGAGGGCCACCAGTACAATCATGAGGCTGGAGTACTTTCCTTATGTGAGAACTGGATTTGTTCAGCCCAGAGGATAGAAGGCTCAGTGGGGATCTTATTGCTGCCTAAAACTATCTAATAAGAGGGTGCAGAGAAGACAGAGCCAGACTCTTCTTGTAGACTTACAGCAAAAGGACTATGGGTGACAGTCATAAGTTGCAACAAGGGAAATTCCAATTAGATCTTAGGAAAAAAAGAATCTTAGGAAAATTCCAATTAGGTTTTAGGAAAAAAGGAACTTAGAAAAAATCATTTTCACCATGACTGTGGTCAGTTGTGGGAACAGGCTGCTCGGAGAAGTTGTGGAATCTCTGTATTTGGAGATATTAAGGCTTGAATGCACAAGGTCCTGAGCAACCTGGTCAAACCAGACCAGCTGTGGGCAGTGGGTGTACTAGATGACCTCAGGAGGTGCCTTCCAGCAGATATCATTCTATTTTTCTACGATTCTGTGATTCTATGATTCTATGACCAAAAGGTCCAAAAACTATCATAAAGGAAACTACTTTCAATCTAAATACAGATGCTTTTAATCTAAATAAAGCTGGATCATCTTTGATTAAGAATTGACCAAGCTGGCAACATGTCAGATTTTTCCATTCTTTGGGATTCCTTACTCCATTTCATCTAGGAAGAAATGATCTAAATCAAGTTCTCTTTTCCTTTCAGTATGTCCGAAAAAATTTTCAATTTAGAGTTGGTTTACAAACAGTAGATTGAAAAATTAAGCGCTCAGTTAAGACTGCAGAAGTTTTTTATCCATCTTGGCTCTACTACCCTGCTTCCCACAGGCAGTATGCAATTACTTCAAGGAAAATAAAAGACGTTATCCAGCAGTGGTGCATGACACTTCCTAGTCACTTCTGCTGGGAAGCACAGCACTGCAATAAAGTACCCATTAGTAGGTAGCAAGTCACCTGGACAAAGCATCAGTGCTTCACTACATTTTTAATTTCTGCAAAGGTAACCTGAAAGGAGTCAGCTTGGTGAAACAGAACTCTGCAGTGAGCTCTGTTGATTCACACCTCCCAGGAACATCCCCAAACCCCTGAAACTCCCAGGACTGCTACATGTGTCTCTTTCCCCATGCTGTGAAGGCCCTGACTTTAAGATTTTAAAAGGCTCTTCTGAATATGATGGCTAATAAGGTGCATAACCATCAGCTATTATGAGAGGGTCTACTCATTATGTACATTACATACCTAATATATATGATAATACTGTAGCAAAATGAGAAATCTTAAGGTATCATCAGCTTCTCCTGCTTTCAAACAAGCTCAGCCAGACTTAGACCACCTCTGACAGACTAGATCTTCCTCAAAAACCGACAATGCTTGGGATTGCACAGCCTCCAGATGCAATCTGTTCCAGCACTTAACTATCTTTATAGTTAGAAAGTTTCTCCTAATATCTAACCTAAATCTCTCTTGCTACAAATTAGGCTGATTACTTCTCATCCTCCCCTCTGTGGACATGGAGAACAATTGATCACCAATCTCCTTAAACCTTCAACATACTTGATGTCTCTAATCCCATTCCCCACTTTTTCTTCTCTTTTCTAGACAAGACTTCCTCCAGCTTTTTCTCATAGATCACATTTCTCTCCATTGAGAACCTTTCCTGTTAGTCTGTATATTTTGTAAAATGTGGCATCCAAAACAGTACTCCAGCATAGATTTTGTAAATGTGAAGTAGAAGAAATTACAGGCATGCCTCGTTTTATTGAGCTTTGCTTTATTGTGCTTCTCAGCTATTGCGTTTTTTACAAATTGAAGGTTTGTGGCAACCCTGCGTCGAGCAAGTCTTTCAGCACCATTTTTCCAACAGCACGTGCTCATTTCGTGTCTCTGTGTCACATTTTGGTAATTCTCACAATCTTTCAAACTTTTTCATTATTATTATATCTGTTATGGTGATCTGTGATCAGTGATCTTTGATGTTACTATGGTAACTGTTTTGGGGTGCCACGAATCGTGCCCATATAAGATGGTGAACTTAATTGATCAATGTTGTGTGTGTTCTGACTGCTCCACCAACTGGCCGTTCTCCCGTCTCTCTCCCTCTCCTCGGGCCTCCCTATTCCCTGAGACACAACAATATTGAAATTAAGGCAATTAATAACCCTACAATGGCCTCTAAGTGTTCAAGTGAAAGAAAGTCACATGTCTCTCATTTTACATCAAAAGCTAGAAATGATGAAGCTTAGTGAGAAAGGCATGTCGAAAGCCGAGAAGGGCCGAAAGCTTGGCCTCTTGAGCCAAACAGTGAGCCAACGTGTGAATGCAAAGGAAAAGTTCTTGGAGGAAATTCAAAGTGCTGTTCCAGTGAACACATGGATGATAAGAAAGTGAAACAGCCTTATTGCTGATATGAAGAAAGTTTTAGTGGTCTGGATAGAAGATCAAACCAGCCACAACATTCCTTTATGCCAAAGACTCAACCAGAGCAAGACCCTAACTCTTTTCAATTCTATGAAGGCTGAGAGAGGTGAGGAAGCTGCAGAAGAAAAGTTTGAAGCTAGCAGAGGTTGGTTCATAAGGCTTAAGGAAAGAAGCCATCTCCATAACATAAAAGTGCAAGGTGAAGCAGCAAGTGCTGATGTGGAAGCTGCAGCAAGTTATCCAGAAGATCTAGCTAAGATAATTGATGAAGGTGGCTACATCAAATAACAGATTTTCAATGTAGACGAAACAGCCTTATACTGGAAGAATCTAGGACTTTCATAGCTAGAGAGGAGAAGTCAATGCCTGGTTTCAAAGCTTCAGAGGACAGACTGACAGCAAGAGAACCAGAACTGGCAGCAAGAGAACTAGAATTAGAAGTGGAGCCTGAAGATGTGACTGAATTGCTGCAATCTCATGCTCAAACTTTAACAGATGAGGAGTTGCTTCTTATGGATGAGCAAAGAAAGTGGTTTCTTGAGATGGAATCTACTCCTGGTGAAGATGCTGTGAACATTGCTGAAATGATAACAAAGGATTTAGAATATTACATCAACTTAATTGATAAAGCAGTGGCAGGGTTTGAGAGGATTGACTCCAATTTTGAAAGAAGTTCTCTTGTGGGTAAAATCCTATCAAACAGCATCGCATGCTACAGAGAAATCCTTCAAGAAAGGAAGAGTCAAACGATGTGGCAAATTTCATTGCTGTTTTATTTTAAGAAATTGCCACAACCACCCCAGCCTTCAGCAACCACCACCCCGATTAGTCAGCAGCCATCAGCATCGAGGCAAGACCCTCTATCAGCAAAAAGATTATGACTTGCTGAAGGCTCARACGATGGTTAGCATTTTTTAGCAATAAAGTATTTTTTAAATAAGGTATGTGCATTGTTTTCTTAGATGTAATGCTATTGTACACTTAATAGACTACAGTATAGTGTAAACATAACTTTTATATGCACTGGGAAACCAAAAAATTCATGTGACTCGTTTTATTGTGATATTCACTTTATTGCGGCRGTCTGGAACCGAACCCGCAATATCCCCAAGGTATGCCTGTAGTAAACTTCATGCCTCACTTAGGACATAGCGGTCAGTGCATTCAGGAGAGACATTACTACGTTTTATGCTGGCATCATATGGTTGATCCATCTTCCGTCTGTCATACAATACAAAATACCACCTCCAAATCCTTTTGCACAGTACTGCTGAGTAACCACTTTCCTCCACTTTGTACTGGATTTTTTCTTCCCTAAAATACAGCCTTTGGATTAGTCTTCATTAAATTCCACCCTGTTGATTTTAAAACATTTCTCTGATTTTATCAAAATTTTTTCAATTTTAAGCCCATCCTCCAAAATGCTTGAAGTCCCTGCCAGACTGTTGTTCTAATAGATTTATATATTTTTTTCTTATATTCCTTGCTATCTGTACAGTATTCCATGCCCTTCTCTAATTTTAACCTTACATCCTTACAGTGTTCCCTATATTTATCCTCAGAAATACTTTTTTTAAGTTTTTGTATCACTTCTGTGATTTTTTGATCATTAGAAAGCTCTAACACAGCCACAAGTTTCTTATTATACATCCTCTTTTCTGCACATCTACGTAGCTGATTGTTTTGCTTCTCCTCTTCTTTTTGCCCTTAAAATTTTGAACCTTAACTTTCAAGGATAGCTTTATCTTCTGACTTTGATTCCTCCATTTTAATTAGAAACATCTAAAAACCACCTATCTGCTACATAAGTAATGCTGTCCACTTTAAACAAAATAAATACATAAAAATTGTTCCCAGCAGATTTCAAACCCATAATTGCATAGTCTATGTCTTGCCAGACTGCTCTTCCCAGCAGACTATTAGTCACTGGCTCTCACCATTACCGCTCATTCTTCGAGTGCTTCTCACCTTGTTTAACACACTTCACCTGATCCAATGATTTCTTGTAAAGCTCTACCATAAGTCACCCTGTATTTTCATTATTACTCTCTTCATCCAGATATTCTCAAAAATCCTATCACCACTTTCTGGACATTCAAGTAAGTATATACATGTCTAGTACTACAAAACCTCCTTTTTCTCTTGCTTGTATAACTATTAAAAGAAACATAGTTTATACACGCTGCATCTTGTGCATATATATATATATAAATATATATACACATAGATAAATACACACTTACAAAGGTGYGCAATTCTGCCTCACTTAGCAGAACCAGCTATAAAGTCATCAGCAGATACTGTAACAATTCTTAAAAACATTTCCAACAAGATACACTTCCTGCCACTGCTGGCCTTTCTCCCAGGARCAGTGCTGTCCCTTCTCTGCTGGCGGGCTTCTTCCCCATCCCCTTCCTCATCTCCTTCCCCTTCCCCATCCCCTTCCCCTTCTCCCTCCTCCTCAAGCCCACTCCAGCCGTGACATGGAAGTGTCTGTCCCCGCTCCATGCTCCTCACACCATGAGGAAATTATTATTATTCTGGCTGCAAACCTCTCTATATGCCATCCAGTTCAGCAGCATCCTTCTTATATGTTCTATATGTGATTTGCAGTTTAAAGTGGAACACGCTTTTTACAGCAGCAGTCATATACAGATATGCATTATGGTTTCAATTAACTTTATAATATTTTATATTTTTACTCTACAGCTATACACTTACAAACAAAATGAGTATGATTTTTCTTCAGTGCTGTTGTACTAAACTATGTATTAATCACTGATAACATAGGAGAGGGGAGGGCTAGCTCATGATTAATTTATGTCAGTGCTGCTAAAGGAAGTTCAAATCACTCTAGTGGGCTCTCTTGTGAAGTAAGTCACTCTTCTGTGTGAGCAAAGGAACCACAGGCTCTCCCGGAACGGCAAGATTAATCAGCTTGCATAGAGCTTTTATCCAAGGAATATCAAACTGGTTACCTGACGTTAATTAACTCTCACAGTGTTCCTATGCGGTACATTACTATTGTTATTCACAAACAAAACAAACACTGCGCATTTGCCATCAAGCTGACTGAAGTAATTAACGTAACCCTTATGCAAAACACATGACTATTCCCATTCAAAGACTCTCAGCTTTTAAGAGGATCAAGATAGTCACACATTTATGGATCTCTTTTTTTAGTTAAAAAACAACATTAATTAAAAATACACACTGAAGGCACAACCCTGCCCCACCGTCCCGTGGTGTCGGAGGCCCCAAAGGGGGCTAAGCCGGAACGGTTACGTTTCACGCTCGGACAGTGTTTTTCACAGCCCACGGCGCCGACGCACACGGCCGGCACGGCGAACGCCGGGCCCCGGCAGGGCGGTTTCCAGGGCGGGCAGGTGGGCTACGTTAGCGCGTTTTCCGCAGAGCCGGGGAGCCAAGGACCGCGGGGCTTTGGGAGGTGTCACGGCTCCCACCCAGCCCGCAGAGCCCGCTCAACCAGGCAGGGCGCTGGCAAAATGTGTTGCCACTTAAGTAGATAATTGCACCTATTTTGACATGTTGAAAGGGAAGTCCTAGCTAAATAGCTAGCAGTATTTTTGTTTACCTAGAAGCTTAAATTATGAGCCCCCAAGGAAGCTTGTCTATACTACCAAAGGTATGTAATAACTGCTGACAGTCTCATATGATGTATAGCTTTGTTTTGACACCTAAAGGATTATTTTCAATTATTTCTTCCTGGACAATTATGCTTATTYTAGCCCCATAATGCATTGTGTCAGTCATCTCTGGACATAAAACACTTTAATAGTGTACAGTAAGCTTTTTTCTTCTGCTCACAAAATATCTTTGGACCTATAATTACATTTCATAAAACCTTGGTACCATAATTTAGCAGTCTCTTTCATAATGTTAAGTCTGTATTTGTACAAAATAATAAAAAAAAAATGTATATATGCTTTATCTCTAAAGCTTTAATTTATTTCTTGTCTATACAAAGTGTCAAAAGTTTTGTCAAGAAGTGATGCATTTTACAAGGCAAGAACTAAGCTAGTATAACATCTTGACAAGGCCATTACAAAACTGGCAGCAATATAGGATTAGTTTTGGTTTGAAATTAGTTAACTTCACCACATAACTTTGCTAATAGTGGATCGATAATCTCCCTGCCATTTATTATCCCACTTACTTCCAACTCCAAATTGTTTCACAGCATTTTTGAACATTTCAAATGCAATTCATATTTAAGAAAAATGTTTTGCACTGTTTTAACCGAGTATTACTAAGTAGCTCAGTCCCCCGCACTCCAGAATTCTCAATTAGTTTCATGCATACTGGTAATAGGATATAAGATCATTAACCTGTAAATCATTGGTTCAAATCTTGAACAGGTCATTAGTGATTAGAAGGCATTAGTATCTAATGACTGGTTTCATTCCAGCGGACAAATAGTCACCAACACAGCTGGCATTAGTAAGTTATTTCAGTAGAGACCTACAAAATGTACCAGTTCCAGATTTTGCTTCTGCCAATCTGATATCCCAGCCTGTCTCCCTATTAAGCTCTGAAATTAATATTTTTTTGCTCAATCTTTTCAAGTGCAACTCTGGGAAAAAAACACAACCATTTTAAAATTTCATTTTTTAAGGACTGGGATTGAGTTTTCTAGAGATCTATGTCTTGTGACTGAATCACTGTGGTCTAAGAAAACACAACAGCCAATGGACACTTTTCCCATAGCTGGAACATTTAATATCATCTCTCTTTCTCTCTCTCCTTCCCTCTCTCTCTCCTGTGTCGATTTCTCTGTGTGACCAACATCTGGAAATCACAGTTGTCCCTGCTAATGTACAGAATCACTCTACACTGCATTTGCAGTAAGCCTCAGACACCACTGGTGATGGGATCCAAGGACTAGCAGGACTCTTGTATGCCACAGAGGTTATACCCTTGCAATCATAAGCAACTATTAAGAGAGCTTTAATTCAGTGTATTACAAGAAAATCCTTGTCACAAGTATTGCCAGACACATAACACTTCCAAAGATCTCTAGCAGATTTAAGTTGGAAGGCCATATAGATTACTGCAGAAAAAAATACAGTACACTTGCTCTGTTTCTTCTACTTTAAGCAGTTGCTCCTGGGAACAGAACATTGGGCTAGAAGGATATTTGATCAAACATGATATAGCTTTTCTTATGCAAGACCAGAAGTACAAAGGCCAAAAACCACAAAAAACCTGCAATATGTCATAGAAGGAAAGCAGGAGAAATTAAGGATATCATGCACGCTCAAAGCACTGATAAGGAAATTTTAAATGAAAACATGCAGTAGATCCATGGAGCCAGATCTTTATAGGCTGCCATCTGACCACACAGGTATTAGCACTGTGCAGCCATTCCCATGTATTTACCATAAGTTATTATATGAGTCAGAAGTCACATACTGACCTTTGCAGTCCATTAATTTTATTTTTTCCTCCTGTTCAATTAGTGCAAGACCTTGAGTCATTGTGGGTAACCCCAGGAGAATTATAATTAAGAATTAATATAAAGCCAACGTGTGGTGCAAAGCTCTGAAGTACTTTTGTCACCACGTGTTTATAGTAATGAAACCATGATGAAGATTTTATCGCTGAGTAAAACACTTTTGAATGTACAGTCACTGACCTGCAAACTGTTCACATGGTGAATTAGGCTATTTGCCTAAAGATCTCTCTCACAGCTGAGAAATAAACCAGGCTGGTTTTGAATAGGATTTAACAAAATAATCACCACCTACAAGTTTTGAAAATTGTTATCCTTATGCCTCCTGCTGCAAAGTGGGCTTAGGTATTCAGTATGTAAAATCCATTAAGAAATAGGTTTTAGGGTTTGTGTTTTTAAGTTAATACCTGTCAAAAGCAGAGAATTAGGTTCCCAGTTCTTTCACATCATTAACATGTGCCTAGGTTGGCACACAAAGGAAATACTACTCCAACAAGGACTAATTTTGTAACTAACCAGATGAACTGATGAAACATTTGCAGTTCTTCCTGTTACCTTTTAGTCACTCAATCACGTCTTTAAATTCCAGGATGGTGTAGAACGACATCATGCAGCAATGCAACCAGACAGAACAAATATTTCAGTATGGTCCCAGTCCTGAAGGTCCTCAGCACACATGGTAATCAAGGTGCATAGTCAAGTCTTAATACCTTCTGTGCAAAAGCTGAAGACATCCAAAAGAAAAAGTTAAAAAAAGAAAAGAAAAAAACAGAGGGTTATTTATTGCTTACCATAAGGTTGCTCTGGCTCATGTTATAAAAAAGCAGCTAGTGTGAAGAAAGCTACTGTAGATACTCCAAGATGTGTCCCCCTTCCTTCCCGTTGGCTGCGGGTAGGTATTACCCCGCAGGCTGAATAGCTTTGTTCTGCTTGTGGGACGTCAGCTGTGCTTGCAGCCTCCATGCCTGTGCGGAGGGCAAGGACAGGCTCAGGGAAGGCCAGGTGTCCGCCGCACAAAGTCCCACGAAACTACACACCAGGCAAGGGCAGCAGCGAGCCAAAGCTCCTTCCTGGAATCACACTCTTTGCTTCTCTCCCTGAGGTCCTGGGATGGGCCCAACCTTCATGTGACAATATTGTTCAGAACCTCACAGAATTAGGCCTCGAAGAACATAAAGGGTATGAACAGTTGCTGTCTGAATTTTACCTCACCTGCATGAAAATAGATCACTTCAGTTTCCAGAGCAAGCAGTTAATCTTCATGAGCATAACCTACATTCTCTGAAGGAGGAGGAGAAAGAAAGAACTACCCTCTGGAAGTTTGTTCTCTAACATATTTTTCCTAAGCTGACTGATTACATTAATAAGGCATAAAAGGATCTGTATATTAAAAATCCTCCATTTAAACCTTACCTTTTTGATCTACAACAAACTGACAAATCCAGAAAATTCAAAATTATATATGATACTTTATTTCAGAAAAAGAAATAGAAATCTAAGACCCAGACTGAGAACAGCATAATACTTTCCTGTTGAAATTCTTAATTTTGTGTTGGTTTAAATCAGACAATTAACATTATACTCTGGAGGCACTAAAGGCAATACTTCTTGATTTTCCTGAATTTGTTTCCTTAGGGCTTGACAGTGACACTTAGACATAGCTCTCAATAGAGGGTAACATTTAGTCATACCACATTAGGAAGGAGCCTCAGGGGGAATTCACAGGTTCCTATTTTTTCCCGCTCAGAGAGGGAAAGCATTTCACCGTACACTTAAAAAAACCTGTGGCTTATTCCTTCCTTCAGATTGAAGCAGCTCCACTATGTGAAGCAAGAAGAGGAAGGGAGGGCAGCCTAGCTGTGCCCACTCTCTCCTCACTTTGTCTGCTTGTGAAAGTGAAATGAGAGCCTGCTTCCTATACCACGTGGTCATGATACCCCTGAACAGAGCCATCCAGGAAGAAAATGGACAGGTGCAGAAGCATGGAAACTTGTACCTGCCACTGCTGTATCACAGGATGGGAATCATTTCATCTGACTTTAGCCACCTCCTCTGTTCAAGTCATGCCTAATGTCAGAGAGCGCTAAGTACTTCAGAGGAGGATTCATTCCCCCAACATAAGAAGGGATGAACCTCTTGCAGGGACCTCCCATCTTTTTCTGGCTGTAGATCTACCTTTTACCCAGCTGAAATCAGAAAAGATGGTTTCCAGCCTTTCTGTTTCTTGCTTCTATAATAGTAATCAGTCACATACGACTAGCATGGAGCTGGTACCAGATTCAGTGATTTCTACCTGGAATACAGTTGGGCCATTATGGTAAACCTGAGAAACACCAGGTCCATTTCATTGGATCAAGCAAATACAAACATCAAACTGGTTTTAAAGAGCCACATATCCCAGCTTCTACTGGGTAAACACATGCCTGATCACACATAAAATAAAAATGGCATATGATGCCGATAGTAGACTAGCTGCAGAAGATGCTGTAAAAGAAACCGCAGAACAAATGGTCTAAATAGCTAGATTATACAGACCACTCAGTTCCTACTCCTCAGACTCTACTTCATAGATCCACTGTGCAAGTTTATGAACCCTTTACAGTGGGACCAAATTAGCTGTAATTGTCATGTTTTATTTGGCCATAAAACACAAAAGAAATTACAAGGGAGGAAGAGTTTGAATATAAAGCATATCAAAATCAAATGAGGTGTTTTCCTCAGTTCCCACAACACCCACCAAATTCTGTGATCTTTAGATTTAATGTCATGTATTAAGCTTTGATTCTTTGGTTAAAGCAAGAGGTCTAACCTTTATGGTTGGTATTTTTAAAGAACAAAGTAAGGCTCCCCTCCCGCAAGCTTTTATTCAAGCACAGATAATCATGGCAATGAAACTACTTCCCCTGAAGTTAGCAAGAGCATTCACAGATAATAATTTGCAGAATAAGGCCAGAAGGGAGGCCAGAATAGTGCGCTATCTGATATCAAAAATGAGCATGCATACCTCAAAAATGTTGGCCTTGTGAGGAGAGGACTATAAGGGCCAAAGAAAAATAAGTCTTTTCCGTGTGCCATGGAACTCTGCCCAGGATCTCAATATGAAAAACACAGCCCATGCATGCCAAGAAAGTATAATCATCTGAAATCCCTTGCTTTTTCCTAAGAGGATAAATGGCCCATTTGAACTCCTAGCAAACTTTACTGGGAGAAAGGGGAATGAGTTTTTGGAGGTGAGGTATAAAATTATAAAATTTATGACCTAGAAGCCACAGCTCTTGAGTCAAGAGTCCAAAACAGTTCTGTTGCTTTGACATTACAAGCCCCAACTGTATGGAAAATGCTCACAGCCAATAAGAATATAATGGGTTGCCATGCCAGCTCTTGCTAGGTAATGAAGCCTCTCCAGTGAAGTGTTCACAGCCAATAAAAGTAATAGCTGAATTTCACTTATTTCCCCTATGCATCAGCAGACTTCTACACTTTTATATCTCTGGAATGTATGCATTATTAGATCCTTGTATGTACCCATCACTGTGGTGTTCAAGTGCTGTTCATCTTGAACCAATGCGTGCTATCCAAAACACTCAATATCCAGCTCTAATTTTGCAGTTTCAGGCCATTTCTAATAGTTCCATATGCTTGAAAACGAGTCGGTGAAGCTTTCTTGGCTTTGCTCCCACTCCTTCCTGTATTTGGGCAAGTTGTCTAATTATTTTAATTATGCTTCAAATATTTTTCTCATGGTGCCCAGAGGCCTTCTGTGCTTATAAAGTTAAAATTCATCGTATATGTCTTTTTCCTCTCCTTTAGAGTATGAACAAACTGGTGGCCACTGAAAGTTCATTTACACATTTCCCAGCAAGAATGCCCTCTCAGTGACACTGCATGGAGAACCTCTTCCTTCTTTATGTCCAGGTGTGTCACTTGCACTGTGGACCAATTACCCTTTGAGATCTGACTTAAATTATTCCAAACTGATCTTCCTTGATGTCAGTGAGCTGCACAGCACATACAGCAGAGATCTGTCTTAGGGACGGGGACATCCACAGACCAAAAGCAGGTAAAGAAGTTTGCCTGAAGTGTTTATAAGATTCAGTTTATAATCCATCGGCCCCGTTCACCCAGCTGACAATTGCTGCACATCAGTCGTCTGTGCTTGCATTCTCCAGATTGTGCTTCTCTCACTACTCCTGAAACAGCTGTTTACTCTGCAGATTGTCACAACCATTAGTCCCTGCAGACACAGACAGCAGCTTTTTAAACTTCTCCAGGAGTCTAGCTTTGACTAGTCTTTCCCAAGGGGTTGTTTCAAAACGCAGACCTCCTGCTTGGTGATACTTTCTCCTAGGTTGTTAAATAATTTTGTGTGGGTTTCCATCTGTTTTATACCCTTTAGCATAGTTCTTTTTCACAACATGGTGAATGTACCTTGGCAAGGCACCACAGCAGAGTGAAGTCCCACATCCACAGAAAAGGTACATTCAGGACAACAGCAGGGAAAGCTTCCCGCTAACGCCTGCTCTTTAATCCTGCCCTGGAGAGATTCCCTCCAAGTCCTGCCATTGCTGCACTCTTTCTAACAACAGTGGTCAGCAGTTGACCATTTTCCTAGCACAGATGGACCCTAGGTATCTGTAGCCAAAAGTTATTGCTAAAGCCATTCACTGGTATGTCTTCAGTTTGCAATTCATGCTCAAACTCTTGCATTCCAGCAGCTTTTGCTCCACATCGCTGACATCAGCTGGTACCAACATCTGGCCCAAAGTTTAAAGCTCAGATCCAGCTGAATCAGTACAGACTACAGCAATTTCTCTCCTGTGCAGAAGAGTCCTGAACATTGCACTGAAATTAAACAGTTCATCAATTTAATTCTAGCTCATAACACGGTGCTTGGCATTTGGGCCTTATTCAAAATTTCCCATTTCCTAGCAGCAGTGCTACAGCCTGTCAGGTCGGCTCTTTGGGAATTGTACAGCCAAGGACAAGCTGGAAAGGACCCAGAGAAGTCATTTACATCCATCTAGGCTGGCAGACTCCTGTGGATGGCACGTTGTAATAGCTTTCTCCAAAACAGTCTTACGGAACATGCTGAACTGTTGCTAGCATCAATGAAGAAACAAAGCCATGAGTGCAATAGTTTCCCACTTAAAACTTCAAATGATTTTGGAGTAGATTATGGTCTAACAAAACAAGTGCTATATCTAATATCTTTAGTTCTTCTGGCATCACCTATACAAACACTGTGCAGCAAGTGAAGTTGATTCCTGGTTGGATTTGGGATAGCCATTCCTGTAGTGACTAATCAGAGTCATTACTCCATTAGGATTGAGAATAAAACAAAGGTTGTTATGTTTATTTTACTTTGCTTACACAAGGAAGAATGAAAGAAAGCTTTGTTTTGTATTTGTTAAAAAACATTTTTACCTGGATTTGTTCTTACTCATGCTGATATAAATCAGAAATAGTGGCATTTAGCTCTGTGGTATTATCCCAGTGTAAAACTGCCATGAAATAAAAATCAAGTTCATTGTAACTAGAGTAATGGTATCAAAGATCCTTTTCATCATAGGAAGCGTTACTGAAATGGGTTTAACATAAGATTTTAATTGGATTTTTTGCAGTTTTGATAATAGTAAAAGTGCTAGATTGTTTTTTTTTCCTGTTTTATATATTATACATGACATTCATCTATAAAATCACAAAATATCCTATAAGTCTAAATGCAGTACTAACCACAATTCTAAATAAAAAGTAGTAATTAAAAATGAACAGAAACAATGCTTAGGCTAAACTTTGAATCCACAGAAGTCAGGGTAGTTAGCTTAAGCTCCCTTGAAAACCTGTCCAACCTTTCATTCATAATGTGTGTATGCAAGAAAAGGCAGAGATGGAGTTAAAGTTGTCATGACAACTTTACTTCCAAATTCTCTATCTTTTGTGGAATGGCTACTTAGGGCTACATGTTGCTCAGCAAAACTCTTGACAGTGAAGTAGTTTCATAGAAGCAGCCTAACAGATCAATAACTTGGTTTTAATTTTAACGGAAATGCATTATGCAGATATATAGCCAGAGAGAATAAAGACTGAGCGCATAATGAACCCAAGCATCAGCTAAAACAGATTACTTTGTATTTGCAATCAATATACTTATGCTAGCAAGATTTTTTTTCTTTTTAGTATCCCTCACCCTTCATATAGAAAACATTCAGATGATATCTGAACTAGCAAAGATGACATATTCATTTGCCATCTACAGCCTCAAACATTACCAAGCTATTTAATTTGTTAGGAACATAATCAGAAAATGCCTCCTCCCAGAGGAAACAAGATAAGCTTTCAAACACTATACAGAGACTTGCTTGCAATGGGAACTGTGCATCAAATCCCCTTGCATAGTATTAAACATTATCTCCTCACATATGCTAACCTCTGAACTTCACAGCAGAAAAAGTCTTTCACAGATCACCTTTGTTTGTCTCATTTTCCTAGGAGTAGAGCTTTCACTGAAACTTTGTAAAGTTATAAAAAGCAAAAGAGAATACAAAAAAGCCTTCACCTTCTGCTCTCTGTTCTTGCAAGTCCTCACTGAAAAAGGAAAAAAAAACTCATTTGATCTTGTAGCAGATTTTTTCCTGTAAAATGTGATTTCAAGTGGTAAACAGTGAACTTTAAGAAATATATTTAATCTAAAACACTTTTAAAATCATAACTCTGAGTCAGACAAGAACTTAAATCCAGTATCTGTGTAGACTGGAAAGCTCAAATTGCTTTCCAGTTTGAGTTTTCCTATCTGCTCCTGAAAATGTCACAAAAACCTGCTGATAAAGGAAACTCGGAGAAGAACTGCAAACATATCACTTTTGTTACCCAGCATGCTCACCTCAAAAATGTAATCCTCATCCAGGAAAGCATTGCCTGAAATAGGAGCTCTGCTTTATAACCAGTGTTTGTAGCAAGCAGAATTTGTAGTCCACGACTGTGGTTCCTGCACACGGCAGAAACGTGCTGACCAGAGAAAGAGCAACCACAGCAGCACAATATTAACCAACATTGGTAAACTCTGCATCCAGTCCAGATTTCACCACTGCTAATAGAGAGAGTTTTTACTTTTTAAGTGGATCCACAGCCCAAGATCTCCATCTGCTCTGCATCAGACTTACAGCAGTCCACTTTTTCAGACCTGCTATTTGCAACTAAGCCATGTGCTCCATGGGATCATGAACTATCTGTTCAGAGTAAAGGAGATTTACCCAAGTGGTGCTAAAAGGCTGACTCACCCGCCTCCAGGGAGTCCCTGCAACTTGGTTAACACGTGTAGCTGTTAAAAGCTGTTGAAATGATGGTGCTAAAAAACTAAACAAGCACCGCAGAGAAAAGGCTGGCTAAAATAATCAAACCATGAAAACAAAGTAAAGATGAATGAAATAAGGGGGGGGGGGGGAGCAGGAGGAAGACAAAGGGTGAAGACATCCAGAGCTGAAAATCATCTCAAATCAGTTTTCTCCCCCCCACTGCTTTCTCCTCCTCCTACCCCTTCCCCATTTCCTATCTTCTCAATGCTACTTATAAAAATCTTTGGCCTCTACTGTCAGTTTAGCATTACAAATCCTCAGTCTGGATTTCATGAAGTCAAGCAGGCTCAGTGAAGATCACTGGGATCAGCTTACTCTCGCTATAATCTCACCCAAATCCATGGAGTTACATGAAGGATAAGCTGGAACCAGTGATGTTTCCTGAATCTTCTGACATCCAGCTTTGGGAGCTCCATAACTCCAGACTGATGATACATGCTGAATGGTTTTCCAGACACTGTGGGGGAGAACTGGAAAATATGAGCTCCTTGGATGGCTTTCATCATGACAGTTACACTACATCTGCCATACATCAGAACAGTTCCCATGCAGCCTACCCAAGATTCATAACAGCTCTGAAAATACCACTATACTTCACCATGCTGAAAAACAAATTTCTCCCTAGCTGGGGAAGTATATTTTTCTAGGTGCAATGGCAAGGAACACAATGTCCTTTAGAGCAACTTAAGAAAAGAAATGATCTGATTTCTAGAAAGCCTCTTGCAATCGCTACTTTTTTTATCTACAAATTCTCTGCAGTTGTTTATTTGTGAAGTGATAATCCTCTCCCTCTGTCTCAGCAGAAACTTCTTTCTGGGAGATAAAAAATCGTTTGTACAAATCTGCTGTATTGCTTGTGAGTAGTAATAACAAACTTGCATCAAGGCTGTATTTTTTTTTAATTATTATTTGCACTGCAATAGTGCGGGAAGCCCATGGCTGACACTGGATGTCATTGTGTTGGAATTGTGCGTACACAGGATAAGAGACACTGACTGATCAGGCACATGGTCTTCTAAATGGAAGAGGCAGGGGAAGAAAAAGAATCAGAAAACAAGACTGTAAAAGACCTCAAGAAGCCATCTAATACACGCTTAGCTGTGTGGCAGGTTCGATTATTTGTTCTTTCATCTGTTTTATACATGGAAAATCAGTATTGTGCCCATGAAGCCTATTGGCTGGCTATGGTAGAAGTGGAAGTTTAACACAAATCTCACAAGTCCTGGTTGATAGTGTCCATGAAATATTTTATGTTTAAGTGAACTTGGGAGCCTCTAAGGAAGACAATCATAAACTTGCTACCCACATTTGCTACTATGAAACAGTGAGCTAAAACAGAGAAAATCTAGATATTATCTACAATTATTTATTTGTTTTTCTGTGCTCATGCATACTTTAAAAAAAGCATAAAGTCCACAAATAGGTGTCTATATTAAAATATCTCCACCTCATTTATCACACTGCATTAGATATTCATTCTTCTTTCACTATCAGTAAAAACACTATCCTATGCCATATATAATATATGAAAGTCACACTGTACAAAAAAATCACAGGAGATAAAGTACTAAAATTCAAAAGCACTATATCCCCGACAGACTTTTTACACGCTGCAGTGCATCTTTTCCTATGTATTCTGCCTGTTCCACAAAGCAGCGTACATGCCTAATGTCAGATAAGCTCATCCTTTTAGTCACTTACTGTAGATACTGAGTTTCTTTTCAATGAAGAAGAAAAAATAGTCCCAAGTTACAGACAGTTTCCTTTCCTTTTCTATTGCTATGTTATTATTGCTTCTCAGAGCTGAAGTATAATCTCCTTCTTTCATAGGTTACTGTTTCTACCGTCTATTTCAAATAAGGTTCATACATTGATGCAGGCAAGATTAACATGGCTTTCCTCTTTAATATAAATCCTTTGATTTGTTCCTGAATGGACTGTTCTCAAGTCCCTTGCTAACTGCAAGGGACAATGCTGTTTATCATTTCCCCCTGAAAGCAGCCATCCAGATCTGGATATTACAATACTTTGAATTTAGAAACCATGAAATATAAATGTGTCCCTATCAAGAGTGAGTAGAAATTAAATTAATAATGTTTATTTTACATCTGAAGTACCATTTACATTTACTTCACATTTAGGACATCTAGATAAAAACCACCACTAAAATAGACAGCTAGCACTGAAGATTTTTTCTGAAGAAACAACATAGAAGTTTAATATTAAAGTTAATGAAATGTAGATCCCTAGAAATAAAAATATAAATAATTGTGCTTGGTCAAAAAGCTAATGGAGCATTTCTCCCTTGGAAAATGTCAGGTTTTTTAAGCCAACACATCTTAGGAGAACTGCCTGACAAAGAATAATTCTTGCTTTGAAAGAAACTGGCAAAATCTTTAAAATGCTTCAATATATTATTTTGAAATGACTGCTTTGAAACGTTTTTACGTCCATATAAAACATATTCTATACATTAAAACTGAAACAAACAAATCAATATAATAGCTTCAGTCACAGTAAATTTCAGTTTTCCGCAATTTTGTTTCCAACTCGGAACTGTAAGCACATTTCAGAGCTGTTGAATTTCCTATTAGATAGAAAGTCTGATTCCAGTTTTAGGATAATACTTACTTTTTACCAGATGAATGGTTCTTTCCACTAGCAATCCTCTTCTCCAGGCATGAGCTTCTACAATTAACAAAGTTGAATATTACAACATGCAGGATACTTAAACACAGCAGAAGTTAATGTAGCTGTGCTACAAAAAGTAATATCCTCTGCTGCTGACAGTGCGCTAAAAGTGTGAAGTACATTAAGTCCCCATCTCAAGCTACAAAATCAAGTTATCCTATAGTTTTTGAGAAAGATTCCCATTTGACACAGACTTGTACAATTCTAATGACTTAATAGGGCCATGCCTTACACAAGCTGAGGACTTGATGCTGTACAGGTATATGCTTTAGCTGGAACCAACAAGTCACACTGTGATGAATCTTTAAGATGTACCTTTCTGTACTTTCTCCTTAAAGAGAACAGACCCAATGGGCTTGAAAACTTTCCAAACAGTTTTTGTTAGAACATAACCCAGAGCACCAAATTTACTAATGGTATGAAATGTGGAAGCTCAGATGCACTGGGTGACAGAATAAAAATTAAAAGGGAATGTGAGGCAAATCTCCCTCTTGTCGCCTATGTCCTTGCAGGTGATTCTTTTTCTCCAGGCTTGCTCTCAGTCCAGCAAGCTTGCTGGGTTACAACAAATGACATGGTCCCTCCTGTATCCATGAGAAAAGTGTTTTTCTTCCATCCCTTCCGTGTCTGCTCCTTGCTCTTCTCAGCAATCTCTGTCTTTGTCCATGCTGAGTTACCCTGAAGGCTGGGAAGCGCTCTCTCTTTCCAGAGGACTCCACTTGAACGAGGCCAGGCTGAGGCAGCCTTCCTCCTTGCTGCCTAGCCAGTTCCTTTCCTCCAGAGAAGTCTGACCTCCCAAGGAAAGAGATTCAGCTAAGGTTGAATTGGTGCAACCATGAAGCCACTGAAGGTTCTGTATCAGCTTGCATGTGAAACTCCTTCCATTCCTGTGATATATCACTTCCCAACATCTCTCCTTCTCGAAGGTCCTTAGAACAGAAACAATACCTTCCTTTGTTCTCATCAAGGTCTTACCACAATTTGAGCATCATCATAGTTCAAATGCTTAGGAATCTTTCTTCACTGAAGACTCAGATAGTTCATCAATGTGTATATGCACAATATCATGCTTTTGCCTCTCTCTGTTGAAGTCAACAGCAATACAGTCCCTCCAGAAAAAGCAGGGTTTGCCTTGAGAGCTTGATCATGCAAGATGCTAGTCCCATCCAGAGGAGCACCTAGGCACACGCTTAATATTAAGCATGTAACTAATGATATTGATTTCAGTGAGATTATTCACGTGCAGGAGTTAGAACAAAATATCTACGCCAATGGAAAAATATGTATAAAGTAGAAGCTGCTGTGTAGACATACTATTTAATGTGTATCCTTGCCCCTGCTGTTTCAAGATTACAAGACCTGATTATAACCAGTGGTGGTTATAATACAAGACACTGCCATATTGCCATAGCCAGTAAGGAAGGTTCTTTTTCAGTTACCCCGATAAAGGCTATTATTTTAAGTACAAAAGCCCTAAAGCCCTTAATTCTGTTGCCTGTTGGATATTAGTTCTGTTGCAAGTTGGATATTTAGCTGGCAAAGGTAATGTCTGTATGTAAGCAAATGGAGAATCATTACAGGTTCATTTCACAATTTACCTTTGCTGTATCTGAAAAAGAAATGGGCATAGGTTAATCCCCTTTTGCTTAGAGGAAAAGCAAGCAAAGAGATTGCCTAGAGCAAAATTAAGAAACAATTTTCTCTTCTTACTGTTCCCATTTTATCTTATCTTTCCACTTCATCCTGAAGCTGCTGCCGATAGTACTAGCTGCGGAATTAATGTCTTGCCAAAATGGTGAGAAAATACTTTTAAACAGTGAGATCTATTAAATTATGCAGTAGTTTCCCCAGGAGAAAGGATGGGAGCCGTATTGCTTGAGTAGTTTGAAAGTGGCATGGATGAAAGAAAGCACTCAAAACTATATTCTAGAAACAATCCCGTATTAATTTTCAGAAAATATGATAATAAGGCACCAAAACTGACCTTTCACTGTATGCAAAAATTTGTAATTAAAACTCCTATTTATACATACCATTTATTAATAATTGATTATCTGTATCACAAGAATCAGCTTAGGTGCCTTGAATAATTTTAGGGAAGAAATACTGAACAATGTTTGTTACTGGTGATGTTTCTAAAAGGTTAACACCAAATAACAGGTAACCAAACCCAAGCACACTTCATAGACCTCATCTGTAATGCTATAAGTTCCAAAATAGCAGAAGATCAGCTTAGTTAACTTTTCTTAACTAAGAAAAATTTGTTAATGTATCATTTGCTTGACTATTTTGTCTGTTCTTCTTGTCCCTGAGTAGACTGTGAATTTTTAAAATGGAGTGTAAAGATACAGCTAAAAACTTTCAGTGAATTAATTTTGTATATAATATCATATCACTGTATATTGCAGTATTTGAAACATCTTCTGTGTAGCATTAGCAATAGCAAAAGCGTCATGATCTTTATGGAACTTTTGGCTCTTCTTTTTGCTTGAGATACAAGCAGCTGGATTGTTTGGTTACTTTGCTGATTTTTTAAGGTTTAGGATTTAGCTTTTAGAAGACTGATGGCACTGGGAAAAACTGGTATATAGATGGCTATTGAAGAATGAAGAATGACATTTTAGTTAGGCTAGAAGGCCTTTTTGAAAAAAAAGCAGGATTTTTCAGCATTTCTTAAAAATGGCCAATCTTGGCAACTGCCTAATGTTCCCAGGAATTTTGATCCCCATGACTAATTCAGTTTCATATATTTTTCATATTTGAATGTGAACTGTTCTTAGTAGTCTCACTAGTCACATGGAAAGTTTTTTCTCCCTGACTGGAAGAATGCACTAGTGTCAAAGTGCTTACTGTTGTTCATCCATAAAATTACATACAAGAAATGTGCTTTGCAAATGTTCTTTGCTATTTGATTTAAACACTACATTTTGTCTCACACTACTAGCTGTATATTCTTCCGTTAGAGTACTGGAAGAAAGGTGTGAATGCAATCAAAGTGAACTTGCTAAGAAATTCTACTCTATTGACAGAAAATAGTTCTGCAGTCCTCACCAAAGCTCTCTTTGACATCCCCCCTTCTATCGATGCAAATTATGGCTGACAGCAGACAACACTGGCTCTCCTGGCCCAATTTTATATTCTCTTTTGTTTTATTTTTTATAGTGTGCTGTCTTATTATTCCCTCTGAATACAAATCTCCCAACTGATTTAAAAAGATATGTAACTCTGGGAAATCTGTCCCAGCATTAATGAGAAATAGCATCATCCATTTCTAGGGAGCACCTTCAGCTTCGCCATTGACACAGGTACCTTCGTGAGTGCAAGGGTAAATGAGGGAGGAAGGGGGAATATTTTCCCCCTCTAGTGGGAAAGACAGTTTGTCTTCTCTGCATYGGTTATGTCCAGTTACTAAATACAAGTCATTCTCTTTTAGTTAGTGTAACTCAAGTGAGAGCATGCATGCGGCAAACCCACCACAAACTAACACAGACCTGTTTTGATTAACAAGAGAATTATGGTTTTAAATCCAGATGCTGTATCTCATGTACTTTACTGTCTCAAGCGTCAGCAGCATTTGACCTTAAAGCTGCACCCAATAGGCCAGCTGGATCAAGCCCATTTAACATGAGATAGAGACATCTGTAAGGGCAATAAAGCTTTCAAACTAAYGGCTATCTTGGAGTATGAAGCTTGTGGGGGAACAAGCATGAGCACTGTAAGAACAACCGTGTGCTCAGCACCGTTCCTTATGCATCATCTGAAGGGAGCTCTTCTTGCAATGCAAGTTTATATCAGGCAGCACAGATGAGAATATAAAGCAAGTATCTACGATCAATTGAACAGAAATACATCTGTGCCTGACAAGGCTTATTTACCTTTCAAAATGGGGTCTGCCAGCACAGATCAGTCAAGAGATGAGCCAGATGGCAATACGCCATTGTTGGGGAATAAAAGCCCTCAGAGCACACCCACGGTTCCATTTTCTTTAATACCAGATACGTGCATTACCTAGCAGTAGAAATTGGATCTGGGTCCGAGACAGTGGCTGTATTTCTGTTGTGCTAGTCAGAACAAATGGTTTGGGTACTTATGTCAGCTCCTTGCCATCGGCTAAAGGACAGTCAATACCCAATCCAGCATAAGAGCAGAGTGACATCAGTGGACCATTTCTGATCACACTAGAACAAAGTCGTACATGTCTACTTGGACAAAGTTATCCCTTCAAAGGAAAAAGCAGTATATTTGAACTGGCAGGATGAGCTTGCATCAGTTCTGTGTTTGCATCATGTATCTGTGGTGTTTTTTGATCTGTTTTGATCTTATAAAATGAACCACTGAACCACAGCTTCAATGTCATATGTGTTCAGCAATTTTATGAGACTTCCATATTCATTACTGGCAAATCTAGCTGTGTGGCAGTATCTTTAAGGTGCATTTAGGTTTTGTTTCATCTAACTGTAGATGTCATAAAGTAGACATCTATATCTAAGCTAGTCACCTTAGCCTCCTATGATAGCAAAGAGAAAAATGAACATGTAGAGCATGATTTGCCCAATATTTTTTACCTACTTCACAATGAGATGATTTGAACTCTAGAAGTTACTTTTTCTATCATTGACTAGAAGGAGAAACTGGGTGGCCAGCTCAAATGTAGTCTACGCTATATGCACGCAGTCAGTTGAATCCCACTATCTAATGCAAATTAGAATGAAACTACCTGCCCCTTTAAAGTAGTTGTTTGTGTCTGTGTAGTCAGGTGGCTGCTACTTTTCCACAGTTGTTGAACTGGGCCAGTTTTTGTCCTCTAAATGAAAGTCAAACCTTCTTGCCAACTGCAGACACTTAAAAGTCACCTTTAACGATTGCCATAAATATTTATCATCTCCTGCAGTGGTGTTAAAACATTTCTTAAAACAATCTGCTTGATGGGAAGAAATGTGGAGGGGAGAACATTCAGGGAACTCTAACAGAAGACTAAGTGGACTGTGAAATGCTCAAATATATGGTAATTATCAACCTAATAGAGTGTGTATTCTGTCCTGACTGGTGGTGGTGAGTCATTTAAACAATTAGAAAGATACCAATTTGTCAGTACAGCAATCCTGAAGTTGCTCTAAAAAGTATCATGCCAAGACATTGGGAATTATCATTACTAAAGAACATGCTATGCACCTAATTTTTTTTAATGGCTTCTCATTTTCTGCTAATGAACAACTGTGTGTTGAGATTTTTAAAATGGACTAGTGATCTGGGGTTCCTCAGTTGCTCCATGCCTGATTCAAACCACTCTGAAGGTGCCTGGTCATGACTTAGACGCTCAGCTGTTTCCAAATATTAAGTAATTTAAAGTGTCTCAGATGGCACACCTAAAAACTAAGCAATCCAAAAAATCACCATAAGAAATACTTCAAGAAGCTTTGTCCGATTATGAGCTCGAATTTTTAYGCAAGACCCACAGACTCTGGGTCCTGCGCCTGGATCTCTCTAAAGAGGGACGCAGACAGATGGGAGCTCCCTCTGTCCATGTGCTGAGCTGCACACATAGGCAAGCCAAATGCTGCTCAGCAATTGTATAGCTGTACCAGCACAGCAGTGTCAACATGGCTACACAACTTCTGGAGCAGAACAGATGAGGCACAGCACTATGCAAACACAGCCAAACAGTTTCTGGACTGTATTTGGTGTAGCCTAGTAAATATGATTTTTTGCTATTACTAGTAAAAGGCCACATGGTTTGTATAGACCTGACAGCACAGCATCTTCAGGACTTGTTTGGGTTTGTCCTGGCATAAGCTTGTTTTAACTGGGATAGTAGCTGCCTAGCAGTCAGGTTTGTTTTCAGTTTGCTCTAGTTTACAGTGATAACACACAGCTTTTCTGTGTAGATTAAATTACCTGTGATCCTAGAACAAAAATACAGTTTGCAAGAATGACTTAATTTTAGCTATCTACAGTGTAGACATCTACATTTGATCTAGTCATCCTGGGCTCCCTTTCAGTGGAGTGAAACGAGCACTTTTAGGGCATGAATTTTCTGACCTCTTTTAGATATCTTCTTTAGAAAGAAATGAATTGCACCCTAGAAGAGCTCATATTCCTCCATTGACTATAAAAGAGCTCTAGGCAGCTAATTCAGATATGGACATTTACAAGGACTCTTCCATGCGAACAGATGATTCCTACCTTCTGTGTTTGTGCAGTATTCCTCTCTTCTTTATTTACAGATGATTTTAATGAGTAATTACTGATTGGACTGAAGCCCCTTTGAAACATGGCCCCAGCATTTAATTGTAAAACAATACTGTTAGAAGTATGGATCATTCATTCAGAAGGGATTTGCATTGTATCCAATAACAGTAACAGGGCTAATAAACAAAGGCCATAATTTCAAAGGTATTGCTGGTTGCAGAAAAAAATAGATGGGAACTATAGAAAATCAGCACTTTTCCAGGAGGTAATTCAGCATCTTCCTGAATTAGGGTCTTATAAATTAGGAAACGCAGATATAAGGATCATAACTTAGCAAAGGGACAGCTTGCAATGGCAGAGGGAAAGCTTTGCCAATGAGCCCCATAGGAAGCAAGGAGAATTCGACATGCTTCATGCCTACCTTACACTAAATGGCATGTTATTAGAGACCGGGGCTACACAGGTTGGGGCTTCCCAGGGGACAGCTCTGCTCCGATCCCCTGGTGGTGCAGCTGCCTCCTGCTTCATCACCAGGCTCAGCCTAAAGCAGAAACCAGCCATGTGAGTCACCAGCTACGCGCTGGTCTCAGGATGAGACAGCTCCACTCTGTGCACATTTATAGCTCCATAAACGACAACAATACTAACAATTTACTAACTTCTGGTAAAGACTGGCTTCTGGGGAATTGCTGATACCTCTATTTCTATGGGAAATAAATCTCTCTGGAAGCTTTGCTCCACTGCTTTCTGAACACATGAAAGTGCTGCTGAAAATCCTAATTGCAAATTAGACTTTTGACAGGGGAAGGCAGAGCAGACGGATTGAAATAGCCTTAAAGTGCTTTTTTCTTCCTGATGGCAGAAGAGTTCATAATCCAGACAAATTAACTGATTGTAACAAACAGCATTAAGGCAGCGCTATGCAATGTTGTGTCTGGCAGCTGGTGGCCAGACACTAGAACATACTTAACCAATTAGCACAGTCCCCCGTGCAGGCCAAAATGAGCATTAAGAGCAACTGAGATGTGATCTGGGACATTTTGTGGTCCACATACAGCAGCTTTACCAGGTGGGCCAGAAAAGTGAGATTCTCAGCGGATGAGTTAGCTGGGACTGTAATAAACCTGAATCTGCTGGAAGTCAGTCTTTGCATATCTTATTGGCCAAACCACTCCAGTTTTACCTGAGCTGTCTTCTCATGGCTTTATAGCACTTCAAGGAGATTTTATAGGCATTTTTTTTGTGTTTACTGATGCCTTTCTATACTTTCAAAAATAATAATTTTACTGCAATTTTCAGAACATTCTTTCTTGTCCTGACACCATAATAGTTACACTTAATGGAATAATTATTCTTGGTATTTGTACAGTACCTCCCTTCAGCTTTCATAACAAGTTCCAAACATTAATGAGTTACAACCTTAATTTTCAAACTCGGTTTCAGTGACACAAGAACATCACTGAAAAATGCAGTCACTTACCTGTGTTCTCTACCTACAGGTTTAGGTACTGAATTCTAATCACTCATATCTGAAAACAAGCTATGGAGACTTGAGGGAAAGGTGGGAAGAGATTACAGATCTCATGACACTTAGTCATGTATCCTCACCAAAAGACTATATGACATCTTATGCCTCAACAATCTGAGGGAAACAAATTTTACACTAATATAACATGGGAATGTTGGCTTGCTCACACGCTGGCAGGAGCGTGTGCAGAGTGGAGAATCTGGGCCTCTCAGAGTAGCATTTTCTCTCCCAGATTGCCTACTGGGTTGAGAAGATGGGCTGTCTTGGATTTCTGTSTGTCCTCATGGAAAGAACCGAGAGTGCCAACAACATTGGTAAAATCAGGCTGTCTATCCACTGCATACATAAGCTTCAGTCGCAGGATTAATGTGCCTTATTTTTGATATACAGACTCATGATGCATTCTAAGCCCTCAGCAGATATTGCTGCCCAGTATTCACTTGCCCAGTGTGACCCCACTATCTGAACATCTCAGAGTTATTAATAGATTATATTTTCACAACAGCTATGAGGAAGCAGGAGTCAAATGCATGGCCTTTGCAGAAAGAAAGGAAAATAGGATGCTGAAATTTTAATTTTCTTGACTCTTAATGTATTTCTGCCTAATGTCTTGAACTTGGAACATTTCACATTTCCTTTTAAATCAAAAGCATTCTACCTGATTTTAGATGTGTGCATTACAGTAGATGACTCATTCTCTAGAAACTCCTTTTCCTTTTTCCATCGACTAGAAAGGGAATCTGGGCAGATCAGCTCAGAAAAAGACCAGGGTAGGTGCTTAGAGTTAAGTGAAATAAATACCAGTTGTGGAGTGGGAGAGAAGCTATAGCACTGTGCTGCAGATGCAGTTGCAGACAGGAGAGAATCAAAAGTGTGAGACATCAGGTTTGAGAAGAATTCCCCAAAGAAACTCCCCAGAGTATTCTGGCCAATTTACATACTGTACTATGCTGAGATTAAGGGGGGGGGGGGGAAGGCTCCAGTCACTTCACACACCACTGAAAAGGTTTGGCTTGGCTTCTCAGCTGTGGAAAAGAGAAAATGATCTGATCACACTTTTTAAACAAAATACTGGGTCCAAAATAGATGAAGAGGCAGGGGAAGGCCAGGTTTGGGAGTTTGGGGCTATCCATTTGATTCAGAACTCAATCACTTCGCTAAAAATATCTTCATTAAAGCCATTAGCATTTTTGTAGTTCTTTTGAGTGTGTAACTGCAAAGCAAAATATTTCAGGTATGTTTCTAATTTACCTTATAAGCTAACTTTAATGCAGTAGAAAAAAAGGTACAGTAAAGGGTTTTGCAATAACAAAACAAGTTTACTGATGCTTACCAGATGTTTGCCTCTGACTGAAGTCAAGACCATCCAATACAATGGATTAAGTCTGTTAGATCTAGCCTTCATTTCATGAACTAACAAACCAACTGACTGGACTGAATTAAACTGAGATGGACATCTCTTCATCCTTGTCTTTCATTTCTTTGTGACTTCCCATTATCTTATGTACATTACGAAAACTTGTTATTGTTGTTGTTGTTGAAACAATTAAAAAGACCAACTAATACTTTCATATGATTGAGGAGGGACTTGACCCTACCTTGGCTCACAGCTCCTAATATCTAGCCCAGGACTGTCACGTTCTATCCACTTGTAAATGGGAAGAAAGCAGATTCTTCCATTTCCCGGCCATCTGCATCTACAGTGTATTAATTACTACATTGCTTAAAATCATACATGGAATTTATTGTTATTCCCTGTGCAATGAGTTGGCTTATCAATATCTTAACTTTCCCTTTCCTCCAAAAGTTTGGTTAATAATGTAATCTCATCAAGATCTGAGCATATGGACACCATAATTCCAGTTACTGCCTCGCAAACTGATGATAAAACGTTTGTGTGAAGGATGGTGGTTTTATCCAGAAATTTACTCTTGGCAGGTCTGTGCGCTGCAGGGCATAGATTTAGACAATGCAATGCCTGTGAACGCCTCAGGAGCTGGTTTCACACAGCAAGGTACCTGCTGTTCTTTTTAGTTCTTTCATATGCAGAGGTCAATACTTTTGTAGAGATTATCCTTTCAAATCAATGTCGATTGGCTGATACTCAGATCGGTTTACACAAAGCTTAATGGTATTTGAAGCTGTAGGGGGAATTTATGTAAGCAGGGAATCCCGTGTTGAAAGTTAGCCGTTGGTATACATCCAGCCTCTAGGAAAGCATTTTGCAGACTCTTTTACTGTCTACATACGGTAAAGAATGATAGGGGATTAGCAACATGCTGTGACAGCCCCTTCAGCAGGACAGTGCCATTAATCTCCAGATAGATGACTGGGACAGTCTTGTGTTAGGATCCTCTAAAACAGGTCCCAGCAGGACCCTGCACAATGTTAGCTATTCCAAAGGCACAGGACTAGATCTCAGTCTGGAGTATATTAACTCATATTTACTCATAATATGTGTCATAGTTCCTCTGCAAGCTTTGTAAGGTAGTGACTGAAGATGTAGTCAGGCATATAAGTACATGATTAACCTTAAATACTTAAATAGATTTGTTGACTTCAGTAGGGCTAGCTGTATACTTAGAATTAAGAATGTGCTCAGATGCTTCACAGATCAGTTAATTAACATTAAATACATGCAACAGACAAACACAAACAAAAGTGCTATGACCACAGAAATACTGCAAAATACATCTCCTGGAACAATAAAAGCCAGTCTAATTTTAGGTGCATCTTCAAAGTATGTATTTCAACATTCAGCTAAGAGAATGTTTGATTTTTGTAGAAGAACAGGACAGATTCAACCCACAAAACAGGAAAACATTTAACATGCTCCCAAGATGTGTGTTTCCTACAGAATAGTTGAAATTCTGTATTAAACGCATGCCAATTGTAAGTTACAGAATACTGAAAATTTCATAAGGCAAAGAGCCAGTTGTTGCTGCCCCTTCATACAGTATAGAAAATCACAATTTATTCAAAAAAAAAACCTCTCCTAGTTTACACTGTTTTGTTTTGTTTTGTTTTGTTTTGTTTTGTTTTGTTTTCCCCCCAAGGCAGGATCGGGAGGGACCCATTGCTAAGGTCCCAGGGTGTGTTGTTCCAGGTCACTTGGTGGGACATTGGGTTTTCATCCTGGGAGGCTGCAAGGCGAAGTGACCTCCGGAGCAGGGTGCTGCGGGCCAGCGCCCGGGAGGTGCTGCACTGCTGCGCAGCCCCAAGCCTCGGTGCTCCAGGGTTCCCAGCTGGGTCTCGATTTGGAAAACATGTTTAAATGAGAAGGCTAAAAGTCTCCAGATTTGCCTGGGGTGATGCCAAAGCAGAGGAACTCCTATTGTTAGGCTTTTGATTAATGCCATGTGTTGTGGCAGCAATGATTTGCTGTATATTTGCATTATTTATTCTCCTTGAAAAGTAACAAGAAAGGGCAAGTTTATTGTTTCCTCATCCCCATACTGACAACTGCAAATCATTTTCAGAATGGGGAAATTACAGGGGGAGGCAGGAAGGGAGGCTGAGAGGGAGAAGATGTGCAGTGCAATACAGCCTGCATGATTTGCAATTTAGATTTTGTCGTATTGATTACAGTGCAATCCAGGGGAAAAAAAAAAAAAGCAGTTGGCAGGTCTCCGACTCCAAATATTTCCAAAATGATTATACATTTTATTAATCAAGGTCAAAGTAACCTCATTTGGCCAGTGTTAATGAAAACATAGGGTATGTGTTAACTAAAAATCACTTCAGCAAGGAAAATTGAAATCCATTAAAAGCCAGCAGGTAGCAGTTTTCAGTGTGTGGGCTTCAGATGCCATCTAGTGGGAAAGTCTCATGCTACAAAATGACAAGGTGCTGCTTTCCTCCTGGGCTTTCATTCTCCCCTCTCCTTCTCCCTCTCTAGTTTCCTCAACAGCGGCTCAAGCTCAGTAAAGCTTTTAAACACGTTTAACTTTGGCTTAAGAAGTCAAGAGGATCTGCGCAGTACACAAGTGCTTTGCTTTCCTGAACTGGGCTCAGAGTTGCCTGTGACAGTGTAATAAAGATTTAATGCAAAAATACTTGCACAAAATTCTCTTTACTGATATAAGCACTAAAGAGTGATGGGAATTTTGCAATATAATGTAAGAAGTACTGTTCAGAGCACAAACAAGACTGATGTCAGGAAAACCTCTGCTAGGCATCTGGGAAAAAAAAAAGTTATGTTGAAATACAATGTGTTGTGCAGTGAGGCCAAAGAATCACTGGAAGCTGTGGTACTTGGGATTATTGTCAAAAATAAAAAATAAAAAGGCTGAATAAAACCCCAGCGTATCCCGGTTTCAGTTCATAGCTTGAGCTGCGCCCTGCAAAGCGCTCTGCAGTCAGTGGCAGTCTTGCTATTAACTCCACAGGCTTTGGACCGGACCCTGACCGACTTCTGTATCCAGCTTTTCTGAGGAAGCATCTTTCACATTTGATGAACCTGTGAGACTATTTTTCAGTTATTTTGTTTCCACACAGCACCAGAACCAATAACTATCAGTCCAGATTATTAGTCCCTGATTTTACAGAGACCAAAATGTTACTTGGATCTCTGAAATAAACCAAGAGTCTCTACCAAGGGGAGCTCCCAACACGTGGCCCCGACTCAAGACAGCAGGGCCCTCCCTGCAGGACAAAGCAAGGGCATTAACTGGCTTTTTAGGTCCTGGGCTAACAAGAACCCAAATTATTCTGCAAATTCTGCAGTCTTTTGAAAGCTACAGTTCTGGTCTTCAGGCCCCTACTCCCTTGCTTTGATCTGCTAAAGACCAAAGCTACCATGCAGTTGAAATTAATTTATTTCCTACTGCATCAGATTAAGAGCACACATATGGCCAGTTTCTGTCCCTCCCTCTCCCTTTCTGTCTCTCTCTCTCTCTAACCTATCTCCCACAGCTCCAAATTTATTGTCAAATGTTTCTTTTCAGTGTTAGTTTGTCCTTAAGGAGAGAAGTTCTTAAACAAATCTTACCCCAAACTGTGAGGAAAAGGTAAAATCTAAAAGAATTACATTCCCCCTGAAATGGGAACAAAAAGGTTAATTAAACTGGCATGGGCTGATCAAACCTTTTTATTTGGGTAATTTTGGAAGGTGTGATTTCTAATCAAATATTTTTATAGTATGTTATCATTAACCTATAGATTGAAACAAAATTATTTTGAAGTACAGAACAGGGTTTTTTCCTTTTCAAAAATGTTAAATGAATATCTTGAAATTTTTTGAAAAATACTTTAAGCACTTTTTAAGTTGAGGAGGTAATTTCAAAGAACCCTTTTCTACAAAAAATATTGTTTTTGACAAATCTTTCTTTTTTGATAAACCAATTCATTAAATAGCTTCCAAACCTCTCCACTTCTTAACTTCAGTAACTACTGTTTTTTCATCAAATCAGAATATAAGAGCAAACCCAGCAATTTAGCAATTTCTGAGATTGTATTTGACAAATCTAGAAATCTGTCTCTGTTCCAAAATATGATTGTTATATAATCTATAGTAAGTACACGAGATAAAGATAAATCAGCACCTGTCAACTAATGAGGAAGGGTTATCATTAAATTATCCTATAGTAACTGTTCTTTCTCCTTTCCTCAAAAATAATTTTTAAAAACCTGCTTTAAAAGCCTATTTCAAAAGACTGCTGTTATAAAATATAACTTTCTAAGCTAAAAACTCTCTTCAAATTCTTTCTCTACAACCAAATTCTAACAAGAAACCAATAAAACTACGTATACTGTAAAAGATAAAAAGACTTTATGTTAGCAGTTAAGAATAGGGCTTGTTCTGGATCATTTGTCTGTTAACCGACCAGAAACAGTCTAGGCAGAGACCTGCCAGGGTGCCTCTGAGCCTCCGTTATGGGGGAGAGAGTCCTGGAGAGGACACAGTCCTGAGCTTTGAAGTTCATGGGAGCTCTGGCCCCAGTCAAGGGGTCTGGTGTTGGGACCAGGGAACGGGACCTATCTATTTTGCTACAGTGCTTTGAATCACGCAGCACAATCACCCTCTTCTAATCATGGATAAATGTGCCAAGGAAGCACCTTTGTTTTCTCCCTTCTCATCATTCTCCAGTTTTTCTTTGTTTGCCTCTCCACAACCTCCTTTTGGGCCTTTGTTTCAGGTTGAGTGCCTGCATCCTCCGCTGTACAATAACCAGAACAAGGCTAGAAAACCTGCACTCTCCAACAGCCTTACTGTGCTGCATCTCTGTGCAATATGCTTCATTCCCTCTCCCCACCACCACCACTGGTCCTCATGGTCCTTCTGCTCCCCTGCTCTCCTTGCCATGTGAAAACTCTCCAAGTTACCATTCTCTTAGTCTAGGGCAGGTTTCCATGCCTCGGTTTCTGTGCCTCCATTCCATTTGCTCTCACATATGACGAGAGGATCCTTCTCCCTCGAAAACATGTAGAAAGACCAATAGAGGCTCAGAATCTCAGAAGCATTAAGGCATTTAATTTTACTGAAACTAATGACAGTGAAGTCCCTTAATAGGACTCTGGGCCAGATACACAAGGATTTCAGTGGGAAATCAAGTCCCCACATGTGACTTTAATGTCCAACTACCTTAACTTCTAGTTTTAAGAGTCAAAAATTAAAAACAAATATGGAATGTGGAGTTTTCTGAAACACAGTTCAGCCGTTTCAAACTGGGTTCTTGGAATACATGTCTTTGGAATGAATAGGATGTTACAAATAAACTATGTGAGAGTTCATAGGTAATATGTTTATAACATGTTTAATTCCTTTGCCTCCATAGGAGAAAAAAAAAATATTATTCTTTCTACAGAACTAATTCACAGGTTTTCTTTGAGGTGAAAGTATTTGCAATATGTGAACTATTCCATTACGAAGCACAGACAGAAAATAGTAGTCTCAGAATATCTGAACAGGCTCATGACCACCTTTCTTGCTATTACCTGGATACCAGATATTTCCATTACATTCATTCCCAAACTTGGAGTCATAAGCGCCAAAATGCCACAAAGAAGTGTGTGATTATTTGGAGGGAGATGAGGAGCAGAGAAGAGTAGCAGGCACTGGGGTTACACAGTCTCGGGGGATGGGGGGAGACAGGGGTCACAAGCAGAATTCGTGAACCTCTACTTCACAAAGTTTCCTTCATTGCCTTCTCCAACCATAGGAAACAGACACAAAAGCAGATGACAGTCCCACCAACAAACACCACCTAAATGGACGTTAACACAGTGTTCAGGTACAGGATCAGCTGCAGATATGAAGGAGGGTACTTTGCTGAATTTTTCTGTTTGTTTTAACATAGCCTTGACTAAAACAGCACTGTCAGTTTTGACTAAGCTAATTACTCTACAGGTCTAAGAGAGGGCAGAAACTATAGCCAGTTTAGAGTGTAAATCTCTCCAGTTGCAGGAAATGTTATCAGCACTAATCATTTCATCATGTTCAAGTAGAGTAAGTGGTCACCCTGGGTTTGCCTGAACACGTATATGAAGCAAATTTATTTTGGAGGAAATCGCCTTTATAAGCACAGGAGTTGTCTACTGTGTGTACTTAATTTCTTTTAGGAGCTTCTCACAATTCCTTTTACTTCCTTTAGCTCTCCAGCTAAAATGCTCAGATAACTGCCAGTGTTTCCTAGTCGTCTGGCACTGTCAAAGGGAGAAGGGAATGATTTAATAACTTAATGCTAGAGAAATGTTGTTTTCTGCCAAAATAACAATCAGATACCAAAGTTCTCTGGGATTTGATTCACGGTGTTTACAAAAATGTGGTTCTGTGACCTCTGCTTATTATAGTAATCATAAATAACTGGATGTGTCCCTCTGCTCCTTTCAGTTTCCTTTATCCACCCTCTGCCTCTTACTTCATCCTTAAATTGTGCGTTCTGAGGAACAGAGACTATCTTTTTGCAATGATCAGCTAACACTGCAGGACTGTGTCTGAACCAGTAGATGCTTCTCTAATACAAGTAATGAATACTCAGAATAGTAAGTGACTTGGAACTGAAATACCACTTCATCCCCTGCAAGTGGTTAAGCTCAAACCATTGTGTTTTGAATTACACTAACACATGAGCAAAACACAGATCCAGCAATCATGCAATTACATTCTAATATTCTGTCCTGTGCTATTCTGTTTACAGATAATATTAAATACTGTGCAAATGTGATGCTTGGAATTTAATATGTAATTTTAACCATCATTTTTACTAACTTTGAATGTTACATGCTTAACTTTAATGGAGCCAACAATTACTACTGTAGGAGAAGGGTAATCTCAAAATATAAAGTAGCACTGAAGTAGGCACCTTATATGAAGTTAAAAATCCATATCATTGCATGATACCATTTCTTCACRTGGAAGAAATTCATAGCTGTTTATCAGGAGTAATCATAAAAATCTTAAGGAAGCTTTTCATTGTTTAAGGTTTAAGTTCACAGTTGTTTATGTAGCTATTCTTCCAACTTGTGTGACAGGGTTTTCTCTTCTGACAGAAGAAATTTGTTTAAATACTTTATGGGATTTTATAAAAAGCAACAATCATAGATTTTTTAATAAGTTTTTTAGTAATCCCACTTACCAAAAAAAGGGTAATGTAAGAGACTTTCAACAAATGAAAATTAAAGTTAGCTTTAGCTTTAAAGTCAAGCTACTGGCAATCATCCATATCTAATAAAAGCAACTTTCTCAGCAATCCCTATCAGGAACTTCTTTTCCCTCTCACAATATCCCCATGTGCTTAAAAAGTAGCCATGTCAATTCTTAAACATGTTGTGTAGCTAAAACATAAAATGCCAGTTAATGAACTATGTACCCCTAGATCTGAATGGGAAAATATGCTACATATGCTTAGATAACATCAGAAATAGAAAAGTCATGGGAAAGGAACTTAGAAACTACATTAGCCTAASAAATCTAAGATAAAATCTCGCTGAGGCCTCTAAGGAGCACAGGTCTTTGAGGCCTTTCACATGACCAATTTATTTCATCATTCACAGTGTTTGGAGGCAATTCAGACTGTGATTGCTTATTTACTAAGCAGCAATTTTTTCAGGACTGCTTCACCTGGCTGAAAATGCTGATATTTTGCACTAGCTACTATTTGGGAGTGTGGGGAAAGGTGGCAAAGATTAGGCTATTTTATGATCTACATAATCTCAAAGGAAGGGGATTACTTCAGCACCTTCAGCACCTGAGATCCTGTATTGGCCTCATCCTACTGTCCTTTGGTTTTGATAATTTCAAGAGAGAATTTCAAGACAGAACATTTCTGTAATGCACTTTCAGCCAGGTCAGTAGTTTTCCTGTTGGCCCACATCCCTGCCTTAATATCATGTAGCTGGCTTGTGTGATCTCAAAGGTTATTTCTGGAGGGAAGGAATGAGCATGCAATAAATGGGAGGGGAATCTTTATATAGAGAGTGAGGCAGAGAAAGAACAACAGTGCTCCATCTGATCTGCGCAAAGACTGTACCTCTACCATATATATGGAATGAACAGAAACACACAAACACAAAAAGAAACAAAAACTATTCATTCTTTTTTCTGTGTTGATCTTTCAGGGTACAGTTCTGTGGGAATGAAGCCACTGGAAGCTTTGCCATTGGTCCACTAGCAGCAGGTTAAGACCCAAAACTCATAACCTGTCTGCCACTGTTTTGATATCTGTATCTCTTCTGGTGTCAAGGACCTGAATATAAATAATAATAACATTAGAAAAAAGAAAATCTTGGAGGAGAAGAACGATTAGCCCTGGGATCAGACAGTCCTTTATTCTGACTTTGCTATTATGCAAATGAATTTAATAGATTTCTAACCTTTACAGCTATTATATGTAAATTGCCAGCTCTTTACAAACAAGATTGTGTCACCTTCATTTCCTCACTTAAGAAAGAAATAAATGGTACAGTAAGAAATGAGATATAGTGATATTAATTTATTTGCATATACTTTAATATTCTCTTTGTAGTACATGCAGCTGAGGTTAGCCAGTCAGATGTTCTTGCCCTTATAGTTTAAGTACTTGCTTTGGGGTTTTTTTTGTTTTTTTTTTTTTCTGATCTGAAAACTATGAGCAAATCAGAAATGCAAGGAAACACACAAAAGAAGGCTTTTAATAGTTGTTTATCAAGCCAGGCCAAAAATGAAGACTAAGTTTACATTTGAAAGGCTTTCCTGGTGTAGAGATTGTGGTATATCATTGTGGCAAAAAGTTAGTGTAGATGCAATTTATAAAAGCAGATAAATGCTTTGGCCGCTACAGTTTATTCTAAGCATTCCTTGTTTCTCCTGCCCCAGGTTAAATAAAGCAGACTAGGTGAAGTGCAGTTATATGGGTGGAACTACATTGCTCTAGGCAATTTTAATAGCATAGCTGTTCTGGTCACACATCATGACTTGTCATATTCTTCCTGGCAAGAGTTTGTACTGTAGCCAGAGAACTGCTGCCAAACAATTATATGTGGTTCATGACAGAGCAAACAAACCACTCAAAAGTAAATTGTCAAAGCAACCTCGAAATGAAGGCGAGAATCTTAAAAGTGAAATAAAATGTCACTCCTTTCACTGTCCATAAATCCTGACCTTCCTTACACAATTCTTGTGGATGCTAATAAGTTATGCCTTGAACGGCTCTTGCTCAAAACTCAGCACATCAGTGTGGTCCAGTTATGGCCCGTGCTATCTAAACATCGATACCACGCAAACAGGACCTTCCCAGAACTGGAAAGGAATGCCGTGCTGTTAAACCAGCACCCGATAAATGTCAAATCCTATTTACTTTTCAACCTCCTATTTCAACATAGGAGACAGTTATTCATACTCTTATGTGAGTGTGAAAGACCAGGCTATTTCTTAAATCTTACAACAGTGTAAATGAAATAAATGGAATTATACTTAAGTGGAATTGGAGTAAAGAATAGGCAATCTTTAAATAAGAAGTGATATTGAACCTTAACTACATTCCGCATTTTACTCTGCTACTACTAGACTGTATATACTTCAGGCTCTGATGATAAACAGTTGTAACTTCAACACACAAATGGCAAATTAAACTACACACTTTATCAGTTATTATGACTTTTCAATCACAGGAACAACAAGAACTCCCAAAGGCACTGCAGAAAAGGTAAACACGCACATTGCACATAGCAGTTGTGATCCATCCTACAAAACACACAAAAAAACCTTTTGTATATGGAACATGATTTCAGAATCTCATGAGACCAGAAAGCTCTCAGTGTTTCAAAAAGAGATTAAATGTTAACTCCATTGGACTCCTTTGTCTGAAATTCACTCTCTCTGTGAAATTCAACCCTGTACAAAGAGCCAGAATAAGGATTAAGGACCTCATAAACCCCATTTAAATCCTTAAAAAGGCTTCTGTGCAAGAGTGAATTCTAGTCTCTGAGAAAAGTTGTACTATTAACAGTACTATGCCAAATTAAAAAAAAAATCGCATTTAGAGTTAGCCTGAAAATTACATTTATGCTCTATATAACTTTCAAATTTTTTGGAAAAAGAAGTCTTTTAAATTGAGGTGCAAATTCTTAAAAATATGCATGGAACTAGGATCCTAAAATAGTTTGTCCTGAGAAATTATGATTATAACCATTAAGGTCAATTTATCTGTTGCTACCGGCTAAAGAGTGGTAGTAAAAATGACAAGAATCATGTCAAAGTCAGTCAGCAGCTGCCAGGGCTTCTGGGCAGACTTAGCATTTTCAGGAATTTTTCCTAAAATTAGGAAAAATACTCTTCCATTAAAGAAGAATAGGAGGCACAGAAATGCAAGGTAGTAACAGGTCTTCTGTAATATTCTCCCCATAAAGTAAGAGGCTGAGTTCAACAAAGAGAAAGAACAAATGAGAAAAAGAACAAAAGAATGAAAGAAAGGAAGATCACAAGCAAGGCATAGCCTTTCTTGGAGGTTTTCTTATGAATCCTAGCAGCTCTTTCTGGTGATAAAACAGTAAGAATCTGTTGTCTGTTTAGTTTATGTCCATTTAGTGCATGAGCTAAATGTACTGAGGAGTGCGTACAGTAAAGGGAGAGGGAGCTCTTACTGACGTATGCTGGTGAGCGGTGAAAAGGACAGTCCCTCCCCAAGACCTGGGATGGTGAACTGGTTTGTGCCCACTGAAAATTGATTTCAAAAACATTAGAGCTTGTTGTCATTGATTCCCTGGCTAAATCTCTTGGTGTCAAACTTACCAGGGGCTTGTCATTACTGCTCTGACAATCTGGTGGTGTCCATTGGAGAGCAAGAGACAGCTTGGTGGCCGTGCCAGCTCCAGGCTGCCTACCTTCCCTTTAAGTTCTGTAACATTTAGGGGCACTCCTCTTTAAAAAAAAAAAAAAAAGGAAAGGAAAGGAAAGGAAAGAAAAGAAAAAAGAAAAAGAAAAAGAAAAAGAGCTTTGCTTTCTTTTTCTTTTTCCTTTAGCTGGGGTAAATTCCAGCAGTTATTACTTGTGCCTGAGCCAGCATAATGCTATAATACTCAATATGCCTGGGAACCATGAAGGGTTTCCAAATGCTGCAGCTGTGCATTAAACAGCCCCTGGAAAATGAGGGTTCAGAGCTTTCTGTTGTTTATCTGAGTGAAAGGAGAACACCCCACCCAGGAAGGGTCCATTTTATGGAAAGGATGTCCATATAATCCTGAATATCACTGATCCCTTCCTAGAAGAGTTCAAGCTTTACAGACACTGCTCTACACGAGAGTAGCAGTAGCCACCCAACAGATTGGCTGCTGAGCAGCACAGCAAATACTAAACAGTGAAAGCAGCTAGCAACAGAAGCGGCTAATGGGAGCAGCTACTTAAAACAGATCAAAATTTCCAATACATTCAATTCTCTATTATCCAAAATCATAGGGGTGGGGACTGGGACATCCCAGTAAAATAGCAAACTCAATACAGGGGAGATGCTGTAGCCACTTGGATGTCTTCACATGGCATAGTGATCCCACAACCCCAATAAAATGGCCATGGGGCAAATGAAAAACAATTATATTTATTGATTAGGAGATAGAGGAGTTTGTGTAATTTGTAGAATTTTATAGTGCAGCTTTGAGGAAAACTGGCCTGTTTGGAAAACCTGTGACACCTGACTGGAAATTTGGTTCTAAAATCTGAGGGTGCAACATGACCCCACAGTGCAGACTGACCTAGAACTGAGACTATATATTTACCCGAAATATTATCAGAAAAATCAAGATCTTTCAGCATAGTGAACAAGAAAACCTGCTTAGCTGTCCTTCAGAAGTCATCATTCTTATCTGAAATTCCTCATACCATTTAAGTAAAAAAATCAAAATTTGTGTAGGTTTACTTTAGAAGCCCATATATCACATATTCATTGTAGTTACGTTTTTTCCATGTACTGTATACTACAAGTTTTGCTTCATGTCTTTTATCACTAGGTGGCGACATTAGAAGCAAGAATCATGATGGAGGACAGGGAGAGAGTAGCACCCCGGCAATGTCAACTTTCACCACAATTTGAGGAAACATTAAGTCCTAGATAAATTCTGTTCCGTTTATTTATTTGAGAATTCACTTATTGACTTTAAATTTAAAACAATTAGAAGAAATGACAGCCCAGGACTACAAGCACCTTAATGCAATATAATCCTTGAAGTATAACCATTTTAATGCTTGCAATATAACCATTTCAGGGGGAATTCAACCCACCATCTACATAAACACCCATCCACGCCTCTTTAACAACATGAGAACTGTGTGAAATCCATAGCAGTGCTATGCAAATAAGATGAGAAGGAACAGGCCTTCCTTTCCAGGTATTTCTTCTCATTGTGATTTCATTACCGCCTGTTTTTTAAGAAGTATGTKGAGAGGTTTACAAGGTTAAGAAGCATGAATACAAATAATGTCAGCATGAGCTCCCAGGTAGCACGAGGTCACTACCACAGGCCAAGCAAAGCAAAGCAAACCAAGCACAGAAGAGCAAATCCAACACACAACTTTATTTTTTATTAAAATGCACCTATAAAATGCACCTATAAAAAACTATATCAGTGTTGAACCATAATGGAATCCAGCATCCTATTCAGTAGACATTTCAAAAAGACAAACAACAGAGTGTGATTATGGTAACTGTTAATAATGATGCATATACTGATCCAGAAAACAAGCTTGGGTCTGTCAGCAGTGAAGCTCATGCAGCTTGGTTCCTTCGCAGTTTATTGTGCTCTCTGCCCCGACCTGCTCCGCTGCAACGATCCCGCTCTCCCACGAGCCGCGTCCCGTCGCTCCCGCAGTATTCAGGCCGTGCCCCCCTCCCCAGCCCCCGGTCGGGGGCTGCCTGTGCACAGCACAGGGCTGCCGTGCCCCAGGCCAGCAGGTCCTTCCGGGCCTCCTCATTTCCCCCAGCCTCCGGCGAGTCCTGCTGCTCGGCCGGGGTGTCCGAGCGGCTCCCGCCGCGAGAGGCGCGGGGGCATACGGCACAGAAACCCGCCGAAGCCAGGAGACGGCACAGCCCTCCCAAGCGCACAGGCAGYGCCGTGATCTCCGCTCTGGACCTGCCACAGCCTGGTGAGCCCAGAACCTCTCCGTAACGAAGGCCGTAACGGTCTTCCCTGCAGCCTGTGTCCATGGCCCCTATGATTTGGGGGTTGGAAGTAATAGATTTGTTGGATTTGTTCCCAGGATAACACAGAAGATCACTGGCAACTCTGAAAAACTGCTTTTGAGCAGGGGAAGTCCCAGATCTGGCTGATCTTTGGTGACCTGTGGTTATAACAACCAGCTGTTGGCTCTTGGTGGGCTCTTTGGGGCGGCCAAGTACCTCATGAGAGCACAAATTTGCCTCAGAGATACATCTAGGCTAAAATGTGATCACATATGAACCATCCTGCTCTAAGGCTACGTGGGACATGCTAGACGTGGCCTATCGCTTTGCTCTACGGGAAACTGAGGCACAGAAGAAAAGGAGGCGCGTTGTACGAAGGCGGGCTGTGGCGGAGGGAGGACTCGAACCACGAGCCTCAGGATCTCCAGCGCTGCGCGCAGACTGGAGTGCCCGCAGGGGCTGGGCGCACCACGTGACGCCTCCCAGCCGCGGCGCGCGAGCACTTCCGTAAACACGCGCGCAGGGCTGAGTGACAAGGAAAGGCAGCCAATCGCGGCCCGCGGGACGCGTGGGGGCGGTGGCTTTTCCTCCGGCGGCTCTGGCGCGGGACGGCGGGAGCCGTTAACGGCAAAAGTAACGGCTGCTGCGCGAGCTGGTGGGAGGGGGGACGGGGCGGAGGTTGGGGGCGGCTTCGTGTGCGCCGTGGCGGCCATGGCTGCAGTAGCGGCTGGCAGCGGAGCGAGGGGGTGGGCCCTGCTGGCCCGGGCCTGGCCCGCTCTGGAAAGCCGGGAGTAGGCCGCGCCCGGTCGGGCCGTGACAGCTCGCCTCAGGGCCCCTCTGCCGCATCGGGCCCTGCGGGGGGACAGGCAGGCGGGGGTAGGCCCGGTTTGCCTGTGCGGGGCCGTGTCTGTCCAGCTGTCTGCCGTGGTGTAAGCTTACAGTGTTGGAGGGGATGATGGGGTCTTTAGCTGCACTTCAGTTGTGACTTTTCTAGTTTTTTTGGGCTGGGGGTGAGCATGCCTTCTCTTAATACGTGTTTTGGATAAGGTGTGTGCTCTCCTGAAATTATACATGCTCAGTTTTGTTTGGTGCTGATTTCTGCATGTGTCTGTTAATACTGGTAAGTCATAGGTGTATATAATAAAAAATGCATGCTATTGCACTTTTTTGGAATGGCATGATAAAATAGATACCTTGGTTTACTGGTTTATATATTTTGGTTTATTGTCACAGCTTTCCAATGGAGATAAAAGCAGCTGTCAAAAGATATGAAACAAGGAAGAAAACAGGAGGAACAGAACTGGCATCCAAATCCCGAGTTGATTGGAGACGCACTAAAAGGGAGATCATCTTGTTTGACAGCGATGAAGAATCCTCATTTACCTCTGACGATGAAGGATCTGTCACATCAGAAGAGGAAGTAGATGAAAAAGATGAAATTGTTGCGAAGAATAGCCCTTCAGATCCTGAAGAGAAAAGCCATAATGAGGCAATAACAGAGGATGCCGAGGATGAGCACGTCATGCCTGGGAAGCGTAAAAGGTCAAGCACTTCTGTACTGTATGATAGTGATGAAAGTGAGGACAGTGATATCCTTGTTAGAAAAGTTTTTGCTAAACGCCACTGTATAATGGATGAAGATGAGAGTTCTCAAGAACAGCAACCTGATAAAACCTGCCTTGCAGAAAATATTTCTACTAATAGGAAACAGCAAGTGTTAGCAAAATTGAAAGAACTTGCAAGACAAAGAGCTACTCGGACATCCTGTAATAGCGAATGTTGTGAGGTCTGCATTTTATCTTTGAAATTCATTTGGTAAAAGTACTGAATGTGGGGGAAGAAGAAGGCTAATAGATACTAGTCAGTGGGATTTTTATTTTGTATTGTTTTTTATTCATGGCAAATTAGTAATTCCATCATATTTTAACAATTTTCATATATTAACATGATAAGAATGCTGTCTGCTGACACTATTAACTTGAGTTTAACTTTCATCACTGGGGATTTAAGAATTTCCTTGTATTTGCTCTTTCAGGCATTCAGATGACTAAGCAGCTTAGAATGCAGGTATCTGTCTTCCTACATAGCCAGAAAGGAAAAACATCCTTAACATTATTTCTTCCTTTTTCCATAAAGAGGAGACATGTGAAAGAACTATCAAATGATATTTATCAAGAAGCAAGATACCTGTTGAAGTAACTTAGAGATCTCAAGGTAGCTTAATTCCTACAATAGACTGAAGGTACATGGAGATGAGTGATTTAAAGCTGAAAGTAACCCTCATGTAGTACAGAATTATGTAATTTTGGAACTGTATTGTTTCTTGTTGATTGAACAAATGGTCAAAACAGGAAGGTCAAAAATCTTGTCTAATATATAAAGTGYGCATGCTGAAAATACTTAATTTACTTTTGAAAAAAATTTTTAATTCAATTAGGATTCTAATGATGAAGTAGAAATAGAAGAGGAACCGCTCTCTCATTTGCCCCTCACACCAACAGAAGGTAGTGAAACTGACAATGATAGCATGAAAGATTTTATAGTTGATGATGATGATGATGATGAAGAGGAAGATGATGATGACACAGAAGACAGAAAGAGTGAAAACCAGCCACAGCAGAAAGAACTAGATATATCAAATAGCCAGTTGCTGGCATACTACGTCCCACACTGTAAGATGAAGATACTGAATTGTCACTTATTTTAATGTCAATTGTATTGTTGTAAAACATATTTATATATTGTAAATACAAAATAATACTGTGTAGTAGGTTATGGTAGCTTAAAAGCAGAAATTCCTGAAGGGCTTTAATTTGTCTTGAAAGTATTCTGCTTTCCACAGTAAACTTTTACAATCCTTATAAGTCTTATTAAAGGAGGGTATAATTTACGAGGGGGGAAAAGCATATTACACAGATTTTTGAGTTGGTCTGATTTAGGATGAAGTAGGCTACCCATAATGTAATCATTCCTGTTGAGATGTAAAACGATCATCCTCTATCTTGTGATACACTTAAGCTTTGTTAATTCTGGCTGAATTCTGTTCTGGGGAGTGACCTAAAATTCTCATTGCCACTTTAGTTGGATATATAATTCTTTACTTTATCATGAGTTTTGAGTTGGGGTTTTATGGGGCTTGTTTCTTTATTTATGTTCACTTTATGGAAGTGAGATTTAGGAGCACAGGTCTCTGGGAGTTTTTGAATCCATTGGCTAATTTCAGCCAAACTGCACAGAGAGAGTTTTTTGTTTTTTTTTTTCAAAATGATCAGGTTGCTGCAACTTTTGTGAAAATTGGTATCTGTATGGAGGAGAGAGGCTTGAACTGGAACTTYTCACTAATTCTCTTCTTACATACTTTGGTGGTCAGAAGCAGGAATGTACTGATCAATGGAAGCATATATAGTCACAGGTATCTGTGGTATTTCTTCCACAGTAAAACCAAATAGAGTTGTGTTTATTTGAAAGAAAGGGGGGGGGGGGAAGTAGGTCTGGCTTTCTCTGGCTTTCTGTATTTCCTGCAGTTATTTGAACAATTTATTCTCTTCTTTTAGTGTTTGATGGTAAAAAAAATTTTATTGTGCATTCCTCCTGGCGAAAGGAGTGTGACTTTAGGATATGCTGAAATTCTTTAAGATCATTCAAGTGAAAAGCAGTATTTAAAAGCAGGATCTTAAATAAGGGTTTAGGTATTGTATATTAAAATTATTCTGAAACTCATATTTTAGAATTTTAAAATCTTTTAAATAATTTAATGAAAAAAGTAATTCTTTTACAGGACTTTTACCATTGCTAACATTTTTTGTCTGACTTTATTGCTTTCTTCCCAGTATCACGCTGTGGTCATTATGTACACTTCCAAAGAATAGTAAAGGCTTTCCTCATAAATGCAATTGATGACACTTTTCTGAACTCATTATATGGTAAGTATATTGCATTAAATAATATAATAGTGCACGTAAAGTTATATGGACAAAGGCAGTTATTCTTGGAAAATATGTGCCTTGTGATTAGAGTATGGGATTGTGAGTTAAAATTCCTGAGGTATGTTCTTAGTTTTGTCTGTGTAACCTTGGGAAAATCTATCTGAAATGGGAAGAATAATCTTGAAAAAGTAAATGGACTTGATTCTTTTTAGCCCAGAGTTTGCTCTGAGATTTAAGGAAGTGTTTCTGTGTTACTGATCAGTAGTAACAGTTCCAGGATAAAGGAGCAATTACTTTCAAAGTATGCATCTCAGTGAGAGCCTTGCAGAGTTTGACTGACTTTTCAGAATGTCACATGCCTCATAGCTTTTTCTGAGGAATTTGATGTAAAATAAATAATTTTAGTTATGAAGATTACTGCGTATCTGAATCTGTTGTTTTCTGAACATTCGTACTTTGAGATGAAGCAAATACATTTCAGCCACAATCAGTACTCCTTGGTTTGTTCTTGCTGAGGAGATGTTTTTTGGCATTTGACCTAGCGGTGCTGAATGGCAACTTTACACATAGCTTCAGAAGCACCATAGAGATGGGATTAATGAGGGGACTGTCAGTATCAGATTGTGGAAGGAGTCAGCTGAATGCCAAAGAGAGGAAGTTTTGGTGTTATCAGGAAATAAGGGGGAATGGAGAAACTGAAGTACACACTAGACTTAAACTCTTACTACTGAAATGTGTATTCTTGGAGTTAAAAATGTCTTTCATCTACCACTACTATTTCTTTCAGGTGTTTTTTGTTTTGTTTTGCTTTCTTTTGTTTTACCAAGTGAAAACAAGGTTATAAAGAGTAATACGTAAATTTAGCTATAAAATCTTGTGACTAGATTTCTGTTGTAATAGCTTTTTCCTATTTCAAATTGTATCTGCTATACAAGACTGACAACTTGTTGCCAAGGTGGAAGTAGATCAGCTAGAAGGGTGAGTTGGAGGTTGTATTGTATCTTTCTGAAGAATAATATGTACTATGAGCATAACCTAGCATTACAGTGACATATTTTCAGAACACAGAATGGATTTTTTTCTGAGTGCTGCAAGTAAACCTGTTTGTTAGTTTGAATTAAGAGCAACTAATTTAGCATTACAGTACAGGCTTGCTTTTTAATGTGAATTTGTTTTATGTGAATTTGTTTATTGTGATTGGTTTACGGTCTAGCACAGCCTCCTCAACCTTTCACTGTAGCTGGCTCTTACTGAAATTGTGTGTGCAAGGTATATTTGGGGGGGAAAAAAAAAAGATTGTAATTATGGTAGTTACAAGTAGCTGTTTTTATATAGAAAGCTGGACCAGTCGCTAGTGGTCCTTGTTTTTGTTTCTTTGATAACAGCATTGCTAAAAGACTAGGGAAGGTAACTGACTTAATTTGCATGTCTGTACATGCTGAAGCCCTGGACAGTACATATTGATGAGAATCAGCCTAAACCTGTGAAACCCCTGTTTAACTCCAGGAGTCCAGCACATATTTGGGAGACAATTGTGGAATAGTGGTAATTTTAGTCATCTTCATACTCATTTATTTCTTTTGCTTGTGTATTTGGAAGTATTTATGCTGCCTAACTGTTTGCATCTAATGGTGCTGCTGAAGTTCAAACTTTAGTCTCTGTGTTCCTTACAAGTGAAGAAAGAGAAAAGAGTTGTCAAAATTTCTGCTGGAAAGCAGCTCAGAACAGTTTGTTTTCATTGATTACAACCTCCTACCTTGTACCTTTACCTTATGTAAACACCCTTTATAAACTGGACAAAAAGCAAGAACTTTTTTTTTTCTTTTCCATGATTTTGAATGAGATTGAGCGAATGGTTCTGCATTTGGGGTGACAGCTTTTCACTTTGACCTTGATCGTAGAGTTCATGTATCTCTTGCAATACAGACTTTTAAATATATCCGTTTATTAAAGATGTATGGATCATTTAAATGAATGTATTCAATAATAACCTATTAAAGTCATTCATAGTTCTTCATATTTAGAATCATAATGCCCCTGAAAATGTTTTTGAAGAAACATGTACAATCTAAGATGGTCAGCAAAACAGTAATGATTCTCACTGAACAGATGGAACAAGACAAAAGAAGTATGCACAAGATATGTTAACCTCACTTCATTATTTGGATGATCGCTTCATTCAACCTCGTCTTGAGAACTTAATATCTAGAAGTCGCTGGAAAGATCGATATAAGGTATGTAGCTTCTGCTTTAATCAGTGAAGTGTACTCTAGATCATGCTGTTGCTGACAGATATTTCCATGCTCTTCCCTAATTCTCAGTAAAGGTACAATAATCACCATAATTACATATCCTTTTTTTTTTTTAATACAGACTCATTGCTCTTTACCTTATGTAACTTGTTCTTATACTTACAAATATAAGAAGTATTTTGTGTGATTATAATCAGATAAACATTCAGGTAACTGAGATTCTTTTCTCAGTTACCCAAATGCTTCTCCTGCTAACTTCAGTAGAGGTGTTTTTGAGAATTTTTTGTGACTTTTCTAAGAAAATTGCTTCCCCCCCCCCCAAAAAAAAAAAGATAAATCAGTATGTTATAATGAACCTTCTACAACCTCAAAAATATGAAGACAATATACAGTAATCTAGTCATTGTATGTGAATTAATAGAATAGTATTAGTGTTTTAGCTGTGGTGATCTAAGGATCACTCTAATAATGCAGTATGGCGAGGGCAGAGATGTATATTTATGTGAAGTAGACCAACTGATAAAAGTTGCCAAAAAAAGAAAGAAATAAAAGAAAAGGAAGTGCCTGGATGCAGGAATCATTTTTTAGTTCTGGAGAAGAATGAATAAATTAAATGAAGTAGAACTGGGTGCACTGTTGGAAGGTGACTGAAAAGCTGAATTCACAACTGAATTCTGAAAGMCTTTAGATTTGATTCCTTCTGGTCTCTGTTGTACTAATTTTGTGGGAATGAAGCGTGCTTAGCAGCTTGTTCAGACATTTGTCTCTCTTTAACTATGGAGATTATTTAATGTTACTTGAAATTTATTTTTCAGGAGCGTGTGGATTGTTACCCAGATGTTCGCATAATCATGAAAAACCCAAAAAGTATGTCTTGTCAGGCCTGTGAATTGAATCGGTATTGTAAGTTTGATGTGTTGCTGTCTGGAAAGCTTTATAATAGTAGAACTTTGGAAGCAGATGACTTCATGTCACATGACAAACAGGTAACTTCAGACAAGCACCCTATATAATTATTTTTAAACTTTGTCTAGTGTTACAGAAAATCATACAAAGAATAGAAATTTTGTCAACAAATCTAATATCTATAATATTAGAAGCAAGTGTTAAGTTACTATACTTCTGCATCTGAATTCCTATTCAGTTTTCAAATATGAGGACCATTTTGCAGTTTTGAGGAGTATAGTCTTTGATTTGGCTAGGGAGTAGGTTATGAAGGAAGTTTCTGTGAAATATAGAAGGAAGAATAGAGGTGTTCCCCCGCCTTCCCCTTATCCCCTGGAGAAGAGATTGTGAAAAGTATCCTATAATAAACCTAACATTTATCAAAAAAATAAATTTGATGTGTTTCTATGGCCTTTCTTTTTGCCTTCATCACAATGATTGGGGTGCTGTTTCCTCCTCACTCTTGCTACTTAATGTTAGTACCTGTTACAGCACATGTACTTGCACTGCGGGGAGTGGTAGCAAGTATATCCAACCATGAGCTGAACCTTATGATAAGAAAAGATAAAGGGTTTCAAAAATGTGATGGGGTTCATTGATAACTATTGACTTCAAATGAAAATTGATATTTGCCTCAATTTTTTTTCTGTTTCAAATCTTCAGTCTGACTCTCATCAAGGGTAAGAAGGAAACTCTTTACATAAATAGCATCCTACACACATACGTGACTCAGCATGCTTGTCCTTTGAGGTGCATGAGGAGGCAGTCTGAAATATGTGTCAACCAGGCTAACAGCACACATGAAGATTCACGTACTAACTTAACTTCTAATACAAGCACTCAGCAGTTACTTATAAAGTAGGATTTTTGTCAGAGAACATTAATAGAGGACATTAATATCTTAGCAAAACCAGCTGTCATACTAAAGAAACTGAATGATGCTCTGAACATGCCTGGCATTCTTGGTTTTCACCAAATACCTGAGAAAAGCTATGACTTTTTTTTTTCAGTCTTAAATAGATCCTATCTCCTTGTGCCAGGAGTYTGATGCTTTAAATCAGGAATAATATTTGCTTTAGGTTTATATATTTTCACAGAATCACAGAACGGTTGAGGTTGGAAGGGACCTCAGGAGATCATCTAGTCCAACACCCCTGCTCAAGCAGGGTCACCTAAAGCACATTGCACAGGATYGCGTCCAGGCGGGTTTTGAATATCTCCAGAGAAGGAGACTCCACAACCTCTCTGGGCAACCTGTTCCAGTGCTCTGTCACCCTCACAGTGAAGAAGTTTTTCCTCCTGTTCAGATGGAACTTGCTGTGTTTCAGTTTGTGCCCRTTGCCTCTTGTCCTGTCGCTGGGCACCACTGAAAAGAGTCTGGTCCCATCCTCTTGACACCCTCCCTTCAGATACTTGTACACGTTGATAAGATCTCCTCTCAGCCTTCTCTTCTCCAAGCTAAACAGGCCCAGCTCTCTCAGTCTTTCCTCATAAGAGAGATGCTCCAGTCCCCTATTTCTAAATATCAGAATGCCTTTTCATTTAAATTACATCACTGGAAAGCCCTTCACCTTTGTGTGTGCCTATAATGCCCTTAAGGCTTTCCCAGCAGGAGCCTTGCATTGATCAGCTTTCAGAAGTGTTGCAGAAGTAACCTTCTGTTTAATGGACCATCATCTCCATTGAATGATTGTGTTTTCTACCTTGCTGCAAATAAGTTTTGTTCTAATTCTGTGCCTACTGCTTTAGCTTTTGGAGCCTCTGTGTGCACTTCATCTGTTCTCGTTTGCCCTAGATTAAGCATAGTAATGCCATTGTCGTTCTAATAGTCCCAGTGTAACCTTGTCAGGATTTACTGCTTCCATCCTTAGTCATTTTCATGTGTTATTTCCCATGTAGCCGTGCACCCAGGACAAAGTATCTTGAGATCTCAGTTGCATTGACACTGGAAATTGTTAATCTCCTTTTGAGAAGACTTTTTCCTACCTATTACAATATGTTCTATTAGGGCCTTTTTTTCATTGCTGCATTATCAGAACAGCTTGTCCAAATTGGAAAACATATCCGTTTAGATAATCTTGCATCCTTCTCTCAGTCAGTTGTGAATTGAATTATTTTTTCTGAATGAGAAGTCTTTTGGGTTGTTAAGTAATGTTGCAGTAGGCAGTCATTTTAGATGAATGAGCAGTCAGTTTTGTTTTATTTCATAACTGAGACTTCTGAAGATCTTGAATTTTAAGACCTTGGGTGTTCTTAAGATTTAGAGACCTTCATTTCAAATATACAGCTACCGGTAGTTTAACCCCAGAAACAACAGCAACAATCCACTCATTATTCAAATTTTGTCCCACATAAAGCACTGGCTATTTTGCACTCTGAAAAAGTCTTGAAATGTCCTGTTGAATTTTGAAGTAACTCACTAGTTCGTTTTTATCCTCTCAGTAGAAGATGAGCTTTTTTTACCCTGTGTACCCCAGCATCYGGTGGGATGCCAGCTATGTGCATGCTCAATATTGAGGCTGTAGAACAGACCCAGAGGAGGGAGCACTCTGAAGTAATATTTAGTACTGGCTTTCTTATGTGATGTTCATATTCCTGTAATGACCTGTAATTTAGCCAGCTAAAGGTACTGTTCTCAAGTAGTCTTTGAAGTTCTGCTGGTGATGCATTGATCAACTTGTGCTTCAAATTGAGAAAAAAGGAAAAAAAAGGGTAAGTGGAGCTACATGAAACTGGCACTTCCAGAAAATAATTAACTGAAAGAGAAGACAGTTCAGCACTGACAAACTAGATTGAATGGAAATACATGGCTGGACTCTTTCTCAAGTTTTATTTGAAAATACCCGAGAGAAGTAGATGGGAAGAGAGCAAAAACAGACCTCCAATGCTCTTCTGCCTAAAGTTTTCCTTTTCTCTCATCTCTGCGGTATTCTGCTTTGCTAGTAGGCCTGAAGAGAAACAGCTGTTCCAGTTTTGCTTAGGTTTCCAATGATTGTTTTGTGTGCAGCCGCCGATTCTGATCCCTCCATGGTCAGAGAGAACTGAGCAGTTCAGTTATAGGTGTCCATACACTTTCCTGTGCCTGTCACCTGTACTGTGGACTGTGTTTTCTATTCTCAGTCTTGGTTTTCTATTTCCCCTTCTATCTATGCTTAAAGGACATGAATTCAGTCATTACGTTTTGTACTACTGTCAAGCTATGCTCCTGCATTCCACATGAAGTGATTTAACACAACTTTGGCTGGTGTGGCCAGCTTGAGTAGATAAGTTAAGCATTAGGATACAGTCACTGAGAAATGTGAAGGGAAAAAATTAGAATGAGTACAGTACTGAGATTCTTTCCAAAGCTGCATTCTGAAATAGTGTTGTATTTTTAGACAATCTTTCTTGCTTTAAAAGTACAATACATAATAAGATTATATGGTATTTAACTGTTTTCCTCTGGCACTTTTCCAATCTGGAAACTCTTTACACCTAGTCCATAAATAAACGATGAAACTCATTGCCACAGGATACTTCAGAAGCCAAAAGTAGAAGTGGGTCCCAAAACAGCTTAGACGGGTTCTTGGAGAAGCTTCTTCCATGCTGTGGAACATGATAGCCAGGATGATACAGAATGTTTTAACTGTTGAGTGCTAGTAATGTCATGATCATTCTGTGTTTGTCCTGCTTCTTGTACTTATTTCCTAAGTATCTCCTGCTGGCTATTTTCAAAGGGAAGAACTGAGCCAGGCAGACTTTTAAGTCTGATGCAGAATGGTAGCTCCTATGTTAGGTCAAATAATGTTCCAAATAGCACACCTCATTGCTTGGCATACTTAAGTTCTCAAATGTTCTATGAAACACCACAGTTCAGTTCTTGATTCTTTCTGTATTTGAAACGGTACTTCTGGAAACATGAATAAATCAAGGTTATGCATTGGTTGGTAGGTCTTGCACCTCCGAAGTACCTATAGTGCCAATCATAAGCCTTAGCTTTTCCGTTTTGGTGCGAGTTACAAAACGGGGCTGCATTTAGATACATACATGTAATCATTAGAGAGTTGAACAATAGTAGTAGCAACTTTTGATTTCAAGCCAATTTAACTTTCAATTAATAGCCATTTGCTGTCAGTTTGATTAAAAGTTTTTTTTAAGTGAGTGTGTTTCCATTGACTTCGATGATATTACACCTGTTTGTATCAGCTATCTACTGGTTAATATATTTAAGAATTGATCAGAATTCCTTTGTAAACTAAGTACGTTTTTCTGTTATGGTCATTGCCAAGAAAATAGATACTGCTAGCGCTAGGTTGTACAAGTAGGTCACATGTTTTTTGGGACTGCTTACTGATGCAAACATTTGGTCATGCATTACAAGCTTACAGAAAATTTGGGGTATAAGCATTGATTAAAATGTAACCTGCTCATAGTTTAAAAGATTATTCAGATTATTACCCGTGGCAGAAATAAAAGGTACCACCACTGTGGTTCAGAAGAGAAAATCTTGCAATATATACTATGGGTAAGCATATAATATGGTTAGTTAAATCTAAAATAGCAATCAAACCACAGCCTACATTACTGATCAAGGAACTTTGATCTTTAGTCACTCACCTGCCTGTTACTCACAAAAACAACTCAATCCAAAATGATGCTGCCCTTGAAGGATAAGGGGTTTTTTATAACACTAAATCAGTTTTTCCTGTGTATATCAAGAGCTGAATTTCTTTATGCAGATACACTAATTTTGTTGCTTTTGGGGGTAGGAGGAAGGGAGGAGAAAACCTGACCTCTGAAAACCAGCCAGACATAAATTTCTTACCTGATAGGCTTTATTGTGTCTATGGGTTGAAGTAGTAATCATTGCACCTCTGGGTCATTTACAGGGGATGGATTCCTCTTCTGATTTGCCATTGTATGTACTTAAACTTCTTCTCTTGTGGAAATGGCACAAAATTTATTTCTGTGAAATGCAAGATGTCCTTAAGTACAGATGARCTTTGGCTCCATTTCCCTCCCCACATCCCCAATTTCACATATTCTTAGTGAAGACTTAAGATTGCAGAAGATTCTTGTAACCAATATATTATTAAGTATTTTAAGGTAAAGACCTTCACTGCATGAATCTTTCTATAAAATCTGAGTTTAAAATATGTCCAAATACTTGCCTGTATTTAATGTTACTGCTGATTATGTATCTACTCTAATTCACGCTCCAGTTGTGTATTTACATGTGTTTTTACCATTTCTTTATCTATAAACACTGCTATAAAGAAAACTGTTAAATAAAACAGTTCTGTCTTCTGCATGAAGGTTGTGGAATTAAAACTGGTAATAACTGGGAGATGCAGAAGCTTTGGTTTCTGCAGCATTATTGACTAGCTGTACTTCCCAGACTGCTACAGACTAACATTTGCATTGTATAAAACCTGTGTTTTCACCTTTTATTTTTATTAAAGCCAGACTGTATATTATTTAGTCTACAAAAAGCTAGAGTTGATGTTTTATGTCCCTAGTATTACATGTAAAAGTATTACATGTAAAACAAAAGTTAATCAAAAAGTTTCTCTTCCTCTGCTTTCACAGTGTGCTGGTTTTCTAAAATGCTAGTGATTTTGTTACAAAGCTCCACCAGGAGATTGCAAAGATGAAAGACTACCAGTTATAAACATAGCTGTGTACAGGTTTTGCAAGAAAACAGTGCTGATAAGCTGCCATTGCATAGACTTGCYGGCTGTCTGCTTGTTCAAAAATAGTTCTGCCATGACTGTGAAAACTACATGCTTTTACTCCGTTTTTTATGCATGTAGTGTCATTCTGTTTATTTGATTATTCAAAAAATCTTACTAGAGTGACTTCAGCCATTCTTTAGATTGTCAGGATAATCACTGTTCTAAGAAAATGATTTGTTCACTTTGGTCTAGGTTTTGAAGGTTGGCACAGTATGTGCAAATCGTACAAGAGTTTATCATAATTTGAAGCACTTCAAATACAAGTTGTATGTGGATTGCAGCTCTATGGCCCAGTTGGATGGTGTTGAGGATGAACCTGTCAAAGACACAGTAGAGCGGCTTTTCAGCCAGTTGGAAGGCAGTGGATGGATTCAGAAGGTATGACTGAGTTATTTGATGTATCCTTTTGCAGTAGATAAAAGGAAGCTGACTGAGATAAAATTTCTGGTTTTATTGATCAATCAGTTTTGAATTGTTAGGTTTTGATAATAATAACTTAGTTTAACCATTTATCCAGCTATGCTGGCCTAGTCCCTCAAACAGGGGTATGCCAATGTTTTCCCATAAAGTTTATTGACTTACGACATTAGGCTTTTATGCAGCTGCACAACTTCTGGGCTGTGGCAGGCAGGCTGCTGTCCCATTTGAAAGCAGCAACATGACAAACGCAACCTGTAACTTAATGACAATCGGAAAAACTTAACATGAGGCACAGCAAGAATGTTTTACTGTGCAGTTTACATTCAAGTGTTTTGACTTACTCAAAAACACTTCACGAACTACTTTAAGATAACATGGAGTACAGTTGCATTTAGCAAGCTTTCACATATCCTTGCTTCTGAACTGTTGTTGGCATTACTGTTTATGTATCAAAAACACTAAAAGCAGTTCCATTATTAAACCTAGATGAAATAATACAGGATTTATTTTATTTGCAGAGATATGATGATCTTGAAAACTGCATGAATGATGCAGATAGTTTCCAAGAAGAGAAAATGGATTGAGTAGTGACGCAGCCCTTTGGAAGAGGTTTTGTAAAAATTTGAATGGCCCATTTTATCTGCATGCACAGTGTCCCTGCTTGATCTTCAAGATTCCTTTTAGGCTGTATTATACTTAAATATGTATGTTTGTAAATTACTGTTTAAGAATATGCTGTATCTCTTTTTTCACGTTCGTCAATATTAACTTGAAGTTTTACTGAATCAGTTCTTCTAGTCTTAATGCATATGTCACTTTAACTTTCCTTTTTTACTTAAAAATAGCATCTAAATATCTGTTTATCTGTGAAATAAAACTTCTGCCTAATATGTTGAGCTGCATTGCAGAGAAGGAAGATGCTGAGACCTTTTGAAGTAGGAATATTYGGAACCATAAAACTACATTATACAAGAACATCTGACTTGCATCTTATCTTCCCCGTTGCATGTTACAAATTTGCAAGCAAGTCCAGGCATTTAGAATGATGGTTATGATAAAAAGGACCCAAGTGCAAAGCCTTATTTCCCCTTTAGGAATCAATATAGACTGTTGCAAGGCAACAGAGGAAATACTCTGCAGTCCTGACTACATTTGCAGCACAAATAGTCTTTCCCCTTCTCTAGAGAGCAGGTGATGAGTCACATTCTAAGCATCATACAGACCGAGTCTGGCTTAGCCATCCAGATGAATACTTGAGCCTACTGTGCTGTCTCTGATAAGCAACTGGGGCAACTTACTGGGATTTTAAACATCGAACTGTGTTCTGCAAACATTCTGGCAACAACTTGCAGTAAGGGAAGAATTAAGAGAATGGAATAATGTAGCCATGCAAGATAAGCAGGAATTCTTCCAGTGTATCTTGACAACAGAAAGTAGGAGTTGCTCAGGATCGTGATGCACAGCCTACCTGAGTTGCATGAATTTAAAATCAGAGTTTTGCAGGGCAGGGAGGTAGCTTTTGGAAGAGTTAGGAAGAGTTAAGTAATTTTTTGTGCTATATATAAAATTAATTGGAACCTAGGTGAAGATATGGGGCACAGGGTTTTGAATACAGTCCGGAACTGTTCTTACCTCCTGCTGTACCCACGTACATTTACTAGTCTTTTGTGGCTGAGCAACTTGGTAAAAGGGAAAATATTGTTAACACTCTAGATTTTTAGAAATTGCTCTTTGAGAAATAAAACTATTGAAGTCTGTTTTCTTACTGATTTGTCCATAAGAACTCCCCATGTTCATTATGCCACCCTACCAGGAACAGACATTGTGTGCTGGTTGGCTAGGCAGCTACTGCCGGATGTACTGTGTAATGGTGAAATTCTGTTGGCTTTTTTCTATCAGAGCTGTAATTTAGATTTGTCATTCACTACCTATGTGTCAGCTTTCACTGTAAGAAATGAACTACTCTATTTTTAAGAGGTTGAAATTCAGCAGTAGATTTTTAAGATACTAGGGTGAGCTAACATTATCTGTCCTCCTTTTTATTAAATACAATTTTTTTTATTATATACACAAGATTTTCAAACAAGGATGAAAAATCACAGTAAACAGATTGAGGCTTGCGCTCATGTAAACTTAAATTAAAGACACTATTTCCATACCTTAACTGTCAGTTAGATATGTAAATATCCTAAAATTTTATGTATACCTATCTCCCTGGTTACCAAAGCTGCAAGTAACTCTGTTTTCTATTCTTTTTCCTTCATCATCTCTGTTCTTTTGGGAATATTGGTGGACACACATCCTTCAACTTAAATGTACTCAGAAATCAGTCTCAAGCACATCACCCTTAGGAAAGCTGAGGCCATTCATGCCCCACTTCTTTTGGTTAACAGAATCTCTATATCATACTATATCCTTGTTGGCTTCCCTGGAGTACTAAAATAACAATTTTGTTTGGTGTAACTTTATTCTTGCAAATGAAAACAGTTTTGAAATGAATGGGTTTCGTACCACATAATGGTGTACTCTCTCTCAGACCTTTCCAACCAATCTTCAGTTCTGTTACCTTCTGTATTTTCTGAAAATTTTAGAGGAGTGTATGATTCTTATTTTAAAATTTTGCTATCAAGATGAATGGTCAATTTCTTACTTCACAGTGTATGAACTGATTGCTACCAAATAAAAAAAAAGTTTGGAAAATTTTGGCTTGCTGAGTAATGATAATATATTGAGAATACATACAGTTGCTTATAAATTAAAACTGGCAGATTATTCCGGTGACTATTGCACTCATTCCTGGATATCTACCACAGCCCATACCATGTTTCTCATCTCTTAACCTCCTCTTTGTTCAACTAAAAGGTCTGAGCTACCTGCTTCTTTCATATTCCTGCATGCAATTTTCTTTCCAGATCTCACGTTTTTCTTTCTCTAACAGGGTCAAAAAGTCCTAGGAAGAAAGTGCCTCAGCAGGTTTACTAATTTTGTCTGTGACATCACTATTTGGACCAAGAAAATGCCTACAATTGACATCACTGATTTCTATTTCAGTAGGAAACTGACATGTGATCTGGCTTGGCAGGGCCGTGACATAATGTTTGTCCGTATATAGGCTCACTTAGATTTTGGTATTCATCTCGCTGAGATTAAAGGAAGTGGTAATATTTTTGTGGCTGTTGCTTTACCTGAAGAGTTTCCACAAGACAGAACGTGCAGGATCGTTGCATCATGTTTACATTTGTGCCTTTGCAACAGGAGATGTAAAAATTGTTTAAAGAGCCACATATGAAAAATTTTAGGTAAGATTTTCAAGGACAGACCAGAAATGCTAATCCTTTTACAGTATTTAGCGCAAAGAGGACTCTTACCTAATGAGGCTTTTGGGTCCAACAGCAATAAAAATACTTGTAACAGAAAAATTCTGTGGAAATATCTAGTGGTGAGAGAAGTCAGAAATCTGATCAGTCTTTCGTACTTGCTTTTCTAAATTAGAGACTTAGAGTTGAGGTAAGAGGTGAGATGATTTTGTGTTTGATCTGATAGGACATTTAAACCATCTTTAGTGTTAATTTTTGAATTAGTAGCTCTAATTAAGATAAAGTACCTGTCTTAATGGAACAATGAAGAGAGATCAGTATTCGATTAGATTTGGAGCAGGTGATAAATGATCATACTTGGAAATTACTGTAGTTCTTGTGATGTTTAAATAATCTGTTCTAGTTTAAGTTCTGTAACCTGAGACTATGATAATGATAAAATTCACCTCAAAATATTTATGCACAAGATCAGTCCTACTAATGTGATGTGCTCCTGGGAGAGAAGGCCCTTTCCAGTCTACATTCTGTATCCAGTTCCTACAGGGAGGAGTGAAAAGAATTGATTTTTCTCTCCTTGTCCTTCATTTTTTGAAAAAAAGTCATCAGCAGATCAAGAAGTAGCATGGTAAACTTTGCTAGTAGTAGCTTGCTGATAGTGTCATTTTTTAGAAAGTGAAGGCTTCTCCTGTTTCCAAAAAGCAGCTATTTCTAGTACTTCAGCAGGCAGTTACAGGCAATTCCCATGCTTAACTCTTCTAGTTTACTTTTATTTGAATAAATAAAGGCCTGTAGTTTTATCCTTCTTTAAGTCTCTCTGAATAAACAGAGTGGGTGTGTTAGCTAAACACATGTAAATGCAGTATCACTCCAAGAGAAATACTCAGCACAAAACAAATATACTCTATAGAGTTGCTGATTCCATTTTGAGAAATACCTATTTCTAATCTGTATTTAGAGGTGAGACAAAAGAATGTAAGAAAGTATGATCTACCAGCCAAGGAAAAATATGAGAAATATGTGAACTAGTATTTAAAAAAACTGATAATACCTCCCTCATTGACTACACTTCCTTGAATAGTTTATGTGAATGTTGGTGTTTTTCTAGGCAAAAAAAATATATACATGTATATATATATTCATAAGATTTATATATATTATATATATCATGATTATATATATATTTGCTGTTGTTTGTAAAATAGGATGGAGACAGTTTCTTTAGATCTCTGTAGAGTTCATATTCTTAATTCAAAAACTGCTCTGTGTTCAAGATTGTTTATTTTACAGTGTACACACAGTAGTAATGCATAAGCCTTGTGTCCAGAATTTAAGACAAGAAAACTGACTCAGGTGTAGACGGACTATTTATTCCAAAGTTAATCAATTTACCAGGCAAATTGCATGTTATATTCTAACAGCATGCTTTGCTGAGAATACCACAGGAAATAAATGTATTTATATCTCTAGTCATTCAAAATGTTTAAGAACCCTTACTGAAAAATAAATCATGGGAATGGCTGAAAATTCAAGGCACTAGTTTGCAAAGCACAGCACAGGCTTGATATTAAGCATGTGCAGTTCCAATAGAGCTAATATAACTTTAAAGTAATTCAATAGGTGATTTCTAATCAGAGATGAACTAGGTATGTGCCTAGATTTAACCATGTACTCAAGTTTGTTAGTGACATAGGTTCAATACAGTCTTTTTGTTCCATTTTTGGAAAGTTATTAACACAATGGGACTTCTATGGTGAGAATTCCTGGTTGTGAACCCAGCACAAATAAGTGCTCTGCTGATCTGGAGGGGGCTGCTGTCCTAGGAAACTTAGAGCTTCAACAGCAGTGGTGAATTCACACAGAAAAGAACCCCAAGGATGACACTTCATGCAAGATTGCAGTATGATTTCAAAAGGTCACAAATTAATGTCAACAGAGAAAAAGGTAATACATTTTCAGGACTGTTACATTGTTATGTTACTGTTTTATCATGTGAATTTATTATTAGAATAACACAAATCACAAATGATGTTAAGAACCCTTTGCTTATGAGAAAACTGACAACCAGCCAGTCCAAAAATGATATTGGTGTCCAAGGGTTGGTGGCATTCAACAGAGTTTTCTGGACAAAACTTAAAAAGCTGAAGGATGGATTTACTGTATTTCTGTCTGTGAAACACCAGGGGCAGTATTTGCCGTATATTGTGCGACCAGGGACTTGCAGTGGAGCTCCGCAACCAGCTGTCTTTAGCCCTGAAACTGATATATTAAACCACAAAACATGAGATGCTGTTTGGCAAAAGTGAATCTTAAAGATCTAAAGTTACAATTCATTTTTTTTGTTGTTTTGAAAGATCATTCTCTGAGTTCTACAAAAGCTTGCGAGAGAGAATTCCTGCAGCCACCCGAGTATCTTTATGAGCAGCACCATTGCTTTCATATTCCCACAGCAAGTTTGAAACTCCCAGCCAAGATTTTATCTGAAATGCCCTTCCTTATTATCCATGAGATTTATGTTACAGATACATGTACATTCTGTGGCTGACCCTCTTAAACGCAGTAGGGACATTTGAGCTATAAAGAAAGAATAAAAGCCCTAGAGAGGTCTGAAGCAAAGGTAACATTGTCTATTATCTTACAAACATAAAAGTTTCCATTTTTTTCCAACTGTACCAGCCCATTGTTCTCAACAGATGCATGCTACTGTTATGTATCAAATAATAACCCACTCTTCCTCAGCTGTTCAAGGTTAAACAAAAAAAAAAATCCCTTTTTCCTGTTAGCAATAATGCCTTCCTCTGAAGGTAGCACATCCACAAACCTGCCTTCAACAGACCTTGTCCCTCACTTAAGAATCAATGTCTTTGCAGGATCAAATGTAGGTCTAAATATGCTGTAATCCAATGCTCACATAACCAGTTCTTGGAAACCCACATGCATGTTTGTTGCAACATGAAGGAGATGGGGATTATGCAAGAGATGAGGGAGGATATTTCCCCTATGTCCAGCACTGCATATCTTTTATGTATTTTACGGGAATTTCAAAGAATGTGTCATTTCTTCATTAGCCTGCAAAAGAATTGTGTGTATAACTTTGGAAGGTGATAAAAATAAAGGGTTTCCATTAGTTCCTCCTCGTCCTCAGCTTCATACTCCCGAGATGTTACTATGACACATACATACTATTCTGACTGGTCCCACAGCAGAACTAAATGAGAGGATGCAGCTTTGTGTGCAGCCTTGTTTCGGGCTGCACACTCCCGAAAGACTGTACAGATTTTACATCAGGGATAGCCAGGCTCCGTCTGCTTGCTATTTTATTCCTGAGCAGGTATCTGGGAATTCGGATAATACAGCTGTAGTAGCACAACACCGTATTGCTTTAATAAAGCTGATCAGATCCTACCTATTTTTGCATCCTCCTTCACAAGTTAGCTACAGCAAAACGCAAAAGCTCACGACTGCCAGTTCCAGGCAAGACTAGTCTCAGGCCAGATCGAGCAGTTGTTCGCCCCTGGTCTAAATGCAGGCGTCAGGCAAGAGAAGCCCCGACTCCGGCTCTCCCGGGAGGAGCCGAAGTGCGGGCGCTACGTGACTTCCCCAGGACACCCAGGAAGCTCGTGCCGGAGCCCGGAGCTCCCACAGCCCAGGCCTGACCTCGTGGCGTGCACCGTCCCACGCATGAGAGCGCCCTCCAAGGCGCCGCTCGTTTTTCCTGCCGCCTCTCCCGGAGAAGCGCGGCCGGCAGAGGAGCTCGGAGCCGTGATTTACTCGAGAGCCCCCTCGCACTTGCCGACAGGTCTCGCCGCCGGGGGCGGAAGGGGGCGGGCGGCGCGGCGCCCAGGTACGAGCGGCGGCGGGCGAGGGGGATTTCCTCGCCTCCCTCCCCTGCCAACGGCGCCCGGCGAGCGGCCGCCGCCGCCC